>NC_062543.1:7210866-7283366 GCF_022655615.1 Tachysurus fulvidraco | reverse complement strand
ATCAAGTAAAGTTGGAGAACCTGTTTTTTTTTTATTTTTTATTTTTTGGGAGACTTAAAGCTATTATATTATTGTCACACAAAGTAGGCTGAAACTGTTAGAATTGCAGTTTCACAATTTTAATAATTCAAGCAGACAATTACAAAACTTTACAAGACAGTAAAAAAACTAGTAAAAAAATAAAATAAAAATGCAATAAACAGACAAAACGCATAGGTTTGTGTAAATTAATTACTCTTGTGTGCGTGTGTGTGTGATTGCCAACGTGTGTGTGTGTGTGTGTGTGTGTGTGTGTGTGTGTGTGTGTGTGTGTGTGTGTGTGTGTGTGTGTGATTGCCAAGTGTGTGTGGTTAGCGCTGAAAGCCTGTGAACCTGCAGATGGTGTTCTGAGCTAGATTGATTGTATTGTCATATGATTGCAGTTCATGGCAGCCATGTTTGTAGACCGCAGTGTGTTCTGAGAATTAAAGTTCACAGAAGGAGTTGACCTGATGAATATACACACAGACATAGCAGTGGACCATTGAAAGGGAACGTAATTGTACTGTATATAACGACAAAACTGTTCTAGAAATATCCACCAATAAAAATGTTATTAAAACATATTAAAAAGAAATCACTGTGCCATATATACAGAGCAGTGCCTATGAGCTCCATGAGTTCAGATCTTTCCTTTGGTAGCATCAGTGTGTTTGAGTGTGTGCTCAGGGTCAAGTCGACTCTACGAGAGGTTCAGCTTGGTCTGGAGTTTCTCCTTGAAGACACAGAACAGAATAACCATGATATACTGTATATACTATAATACTCATATATACTGTCTGTATATGCAGGTCAGAGATTAAAAGGCTTTCCACTGCATACATGATTTAATATTAAAGTAATACAATATTGAAAGAGTGTGGATTAGTGAAAGGTCTGATGTGCTGGCTGTCTTTAATGCAGACATGTGAGAAGAAAAAAGTTTCCATATCAAATCAATTTAAATCTGATCGACTGGATTTATCGTGTACCAGTTTATTTCTCCATCATGTGTGGTGGTGTAGCATCATTGATGTCTCACATCGTCTCACATCATCTCTTAGTATCCATCTTTAGCTCGGGTTACTGTCTATGTAAAATTTTCTCTGTTCTTTACATGTCTGTGTGGGTTTTTTTTTGATAAATTTTCAACTTAAATATTGCTGAATAAAAAGAGTAATAATGATATTAATAATGGTAATATAATAATAATGACAATAATAATAAGAAGAAAAAGAATGCATTACATGTCCTGTGTTTTTTTATATGTAGTCCAAAACACTTTGTGCACTTCTCATATATCTATGTGTCTAATATTATTTTTATTAATATTAATCTGTTATGTAATTTAATTTAATTTTATTTATTTATTTATTTATTTATTTATTTATTTATTTATTTATTTATTACGGTGGCTTAGTGGTTAGCACGTTCGCCTCACACCTCCAGGGTCGGGGTTCGATTCCCTGTGACACACGGATTCGAGTTTGCATGTTCTCCCTGTGCCTCGGGGGTTTCCTCCGGGTACTCCGGTTTCCTCCCCCGGTCCAAAGACATGCATGGTAGGTTGATTGGCATCTCTGGAAAATTGTCCGTAGTGTGAGAGTGTGTGTGTGCCCTGTGATGGGTTGGCACACCATCCAGGGTGTATCCTGCCTTGATGCCCAAAGACGCCTGAGATAGGCACAGGCTCCCCGTGACCCGAGGTAGTTCGGATAAGCGGTAGAAAATGAGTGAGTGAGTGAGTGAGTAGTAGTCGTACCATAAAGCATTGATTTTTTTTTCTGATTTAAAGCCCTTTTAGTCTTTATCTCTATCTACAGAATGTCTTCACATGTATACGTAGATCAACATTATTTATAACATGTTCAAATTGTTAAAAGCTTTGCTATAGAAAATAATAATAATAGAAAAAATGTAATGTCTCCTATAATGTGTTTTATTTTCTATGTAACACCTAGCTGCACAAAAACCTTACAGTTCTCACTGCTATTCTTTTCTGTACAGCAACCAGGTTTGTGTGTGTGTGTGTGTGTGTGTGTGTGTGTGTGTGTGTGTGTGTGTGTGTGTGTGTGTGTGTGTGTGTGTGTGTGTGTGTGTGTGTGTGTGTGTGTGTGTGTGTGTGTGTAAAAACAGTTCTCCTGCCTATTAATCTAGAGCTGGGAGACATGAAAGGACACATCCATAAACAGCATGCAGTAATCATGTCAGAAATCAGTACACCTTTTCTCCTCCTGCTGACCTGATAAAAAAAGATCCTCTAGAGAGAAAAATGCTCTTCTCACTTCTCTTCTCCCGCTAGCTCATCGTTCTTCACAGCATACATTACATCACAGAAACCTTTATCCAGAGCAGCATACATTTTTATACAACTGAGCAATTGAGGTTAAAGGGCTTTGCTCAAAAGCCCAGCAGTAAACACTTGGTAGATCTACGATTTAAACTCACAACCTTTTGATCAACGGTCCAACACCTTCTTGCTTTTTTCGATTTCCTTCTCACTGTAAATTGAATGGAACTGGCAAACCGTGCAAAAAAAAGAAGATATATATATATATATATATATATATATATATATATATATATATATATATATATATATATATACACACACTCTGTCACACAGTCTACTGTTACCTTTTATCAGCATCTCGGCAGCTTTCCTGTCCTCTTTGATATAAAGGGCAGTCAGAAGGAAGAAAAGACCTCCCAGAACACCAATAAAAGGACAGACGAAGACGCTGTACTCCAGACTGCGAAACCTCCAGACAGGAGATTGAGGGTCAAGCTTACTCAAAGCATCTGAGACCTGGATAAGAAAAACAAAAGACACTGCTATATGTTTCATTTCACTGGACACATTTCTCCTGTTTCTGATTCGATCCTATACACTTATGTACATTACAGTATGTACCGTATGATCAATATGTACTTACTATACCAATGAGGTATGGACTTCCTGCATCACCAAGCAGATGACCTGTTAAAATCTGTAACGCTTCAGCTGTTGACCTTCGGGTTGGTATAACAACATACTAAAATATAAAGAAAAGGAACAGTTTCACTTAAGTTTTATCTGTAACACCACAAATTTAAAGCATCATGAGGCAACTCTTACCAGTAGGATGTCAGCTAAAATTGCCCAGTTCAGAGAAAGTAGGATTTCACCAATAGCAATAAGAGTCTGAAAGGAAAAATGTGAAAATTGGAGTTCACAATTCTCTAAAACACAATTTTATTTTATGTGCCTTGAATTTGATTGGATCTGAAACAAGATGAACTTTTGAACACCAAGCTTTGTAAAGGAAGAAATGATCACTAGGTTTAAAATTCTGTCAAATCTACTGAATGAATATAATAGACTCTCTCTCTCTCTCTCTCTCTCTCTCTCTCTCTCTCTCTCTCTCTCTCTCTCTCTCTCTCTCTCTCTCTCTCTATCTATCTATCTATCTATCTATCTATCTATCTATCTATCTATCTATCTATCTATCTCTCTGGTCTGACTTACAAAACAATATAGGTAAATGTCTACCAAATAGTGAGTTGTGACTTGATTGTGGTCAAAAATGGCCCATTGTCACATATAGATAGGGAGATAACTCTAATATATACAGTAATGCTTTGTGATGGCACAAGTACTGTGAGTTATGCCATTTATTTTCATTGACACTTGTAACTTTATTTCAAACTAATGATTTGGCCAATTAACAGAATTATACAATTTACGTTTTCCTGTGGTAACTTTTGCTGTTAATTTGCCTGTAATTTGAACCAGCTAGCAAGCTAGCAATATACTTTGTATGAATTTAGTTGTAGGCATATACCTATACGACTTTAAATAAACATGGAAGAAAAGTTAAAGACGTTGATTTCTCTGCTGTTATTTCAAAAGAATATCATAACATACAACCAATTAAATTTATGTCTTTTCTAGATCTTGAGTGTTGTTTGATCCACATCACATATTTGTAAGTTGTCTAGAGAAGATGGGGTTAATAAGGACCTTGCTTCAGAACCCAACAGTGGGAGCTTGACAGTGCTCAGGTTTGAACCCCTGTCCATTTGTTAAGTAATCCACATTACCAGAGAGACACCACTTGTAGGATATGTAGGTCTATAATTACATACTGAATATATTTACCTGACTAGCCTTTACAAAAAGGCTAGCATTTCTAAATATACTTTACTTTAAGATACCTCACATCTTTCTTCCAAAGGCTCTGATCCTAGTTAAGAAATCAGCCATGATTGAAGTAAACAGAAGTTGATCAGGTGTAAAGTCACATACATATGTAGCAGGAATGCTGATGGATGCAAGGATCATGGCGATGAACAAGCAGGGAGAGGAGCTAAGCATTCCCACAGCGCAGATGAGTGGGTCAGCATTGTCCACTCTGTTTTTTAGCTTCTTAGATATTAAGGAGCCGAGGAAAACACCCACGAATCCCGTCACCACCGTGATTCCTCCGAAGACGAAACTGCCAGCAGAGAAAGAAGAGAATACAGGAACCAATCTGAGTGACACCATGAATACTACAGTACACAAGTACTAGTACTACACTGTAGTACGGTACTACAGTATTCTCAAACATCAGTATACAGTATAACATTCTGTACACAAGTGTAGTCAAATCAAACAAAATGAATTCATATTAAGTCGGACGTAGCAACCAAAATGATTTATTTAATCATTTTATAATAACTTGTACATCAGAAAGAAGTTTCATTTCATAATTGTGAGTGTGTGTTCTGTACTGCTTCACCTACACAGTGTCACAGGGAACCTGGAGGCTAATCCCAGGTGACTTGGGGCACAAGGGACAGTGCATCCCCCATCACAGGGCAGAATTGCACACACACTAAACACACTTTTAAAGGTGCAATCAGTCTACAACACATCTTTGGTAGGGCGAATCCTCTGAAGCAAACTCTGGCGCACAAGGGTGATGCAAATACCCCCAACCACCTCCCCTTTTCTAAAACCAACTCTTATTTACTATAAATAAATAAAGTATAAATTTACTAACATTTTCATTGTGCCATTTAGCACAATCTGCTATGCTTTCCACATTCCATACACTGCTATATTTTTTATGGAGTGGTCACAGGGATTCATTTGCTACAACAGTAGCTGTGGCTGTAGGAGCAGCTCCAAGGAATTAATCTAAGGTTATCACTAAATCGATGTTTGTTCATTCATTCATTTATTCATTCATTTTCTACCGCTTAACCCATCGCAGGGCACACACACACTCTCATTCACTCACACACTACGGACAATTTTCCAGAGATTCCAATCAACCTATCATGCATGTCTTTGGACCGGGGGAGGAAACCGGAGTACCTGGAGGAAACCCCCGAGGCACAGGGAGAACATGCAAACTGTTTATCATTTTAAAAAAACGATCCTTTTGCACAATTGGAAAGTCTTTATTGACAGGTGACCTAATTCCTTATAGATTCTCCATAAGAAACTGCTTTTTATTTTACTGACATTGAACATTGAAACATTGAAAATTGCAACATTGAAAATTGATATTAGAGATCTTGATGTGGCCGTGTGTGTACCTGTCTATAGGGTCACATGGTTCTTTAGCGCATGCAGGAATGATGCCCTGAATGACTCGAGCACGAGACATAAAGGTGGGGGTCCAGAAAGCCAAAGCACCTGTGACGAAAGTCATGGCGGTCACTCCCAAAGTTGACCATACAAAGCTTCGGCTAAAAAAAAACACTACGATAAATACCATTTCATCACTGTCTTTTATACTTTATGTCTTTTCAATTTTACCCACTTCCTGAGTAGATACTTGATGTCCTCTTGGTAAGACGTGTTCTCTATGCATGCTTCTCCATTGGTTTCGGCGCCTCCTCGTGGAGGGTTGGGAGTCAGGAGCACGAGAAGGATCACCCCTGGTACGCCCAAAATTGGGTTCAGCTGTGGGAAAACACATATTATTCAGTGAAAGACAGATCCACATTCAATGCCAAACAGATCCTCATTCAATGCCACACATATTCTCATTAAATGTGTTCAACGCTGCTATAGTGATGAGCACAGATTTTACAACAGCTGCCACAAAGCTTGCTGCTCATGTGAGTACTTATATAAAGAGACAAACACAGAAATTAGGTTTTAAGAATTGTCTTACCCTAAGGGCCCAACGCCAGTCTCCTGTAGCAGTAGCAATTGTTGCTCCCAGAATGTACCCAAGACCACTTAAATGAAATATATACAGTATATATAGCTTTGAAATATCTATATTTAAATAACAGATTATACTCAGACTGAAATTTCCTTTATTCATTACTCCAAATGTGAATAACAGTTTGGCTGTAAATGTCATAGAATGTCCAGAAAGTGTCAGATTTTTCAGTAAGTGTTGAGTAATTTTCTTTTAACAGTGGACTTTGGAAAGAGTCTCCAGTATCAGCACTTTGTAACAGTCAGAGGTCAAAGCTGTCACTTTATATTTATATTTATATTTTATTTACTATCTATCTATCTATCTATCTATCTATCTATCTATCTATCTATCTATCTATCTATCTATCTATCTATCTATCTATCTATCTATCTATCTAATCTAATCTAATCTAATCTAATCTACCTATGTTTTTGGACATCAGACCAGTAAACTTGTATTGTGGACATCCCCCAAATATTTGTATAGGATGTCATTTTACGCTGAAGGGCCAAATCACGTTCCAGCATGATAATGCTCATGTGCACAAAGCACCAAACATAAAGGTTTGATTTGCCAAGTCTAGAGTGAAAGAACTCCTGGCATGCCAAGGCCATGTCCTCAACATCACTGAACCTTTGGGTTGAATTAGAACACTGACTGCATCCCAGTCCTCGGTCAGTGTCTGACCTCACTAATGCCCTTGAGGCTGAATGAATAAGTCCTCACAGTCGTGTTCAAAAATTTTATAGCAAGTCTTTTGAGCAGAGTCCAGAATATTATAACAGCAACAGGGGACCAAATCTGGAATGGATGTTCATATGATATTACCAAATGATGAATTTGTGAAAAATTAGCTTGCCTTTTTTGCTTTATTAAATTCAAGAGGGAGAAAAAAACTGAAGCAATAAGGCAAACTAACTCGTTTTCAACTTGTTGACATGTTGTTTTTAAAATATTTTACACAAATGTTATACACTATTTCAGGGATACGTGTACAACCTTTAAGGGATTTTTCCAGAAAGTTCTAGATTTAACCTTTTCTTTCCGAGACTGTATTCTTTATTTTTCTGCTTCCTCCCACAAAATTCGATGATAATCTTTGATTAATAGACATAAACAATAGAACATGATCCTGACAGCCTCATTCAAAAAAAGTTAGTATTCTGGATATCGTGACTTTCATTAAGATTTAAGGCAAAAAAAATTTTATAAATATATAAAACCCTTCACCTTCCAACAGGGATGAAAATGTAGAAGAAGGAGATCATGATGGTTCTTTTGGAGCCAGTGAACAAGTCTCCGATAATGGTTGGAGCTATGGTGCAGTAACTGGCCTCTCCAATGCCGACCAAGGCCCGCATGAGGAGCAGCACCCAAAAGTACTACAGGACATAAGTGATAGACTCATGTGATGAGAAGAATTTATAGAATACCATGAGCAATGATTTCTGCAATGAATTATCATAAGACATCTATAGTTACAACACTCGGTAGCCTACGGAAACCCTTAAGTTCTAATCCTAAACCAGTTCTACAGCTGTACCTCTGCTGTGATGAAGGAGCTGCTCAGGCTTATGATAATCCATGCGATCATCCCGCCCCCCATGATCAGCTTCCTGTTATACCGGTCTCCGAGGTACCCGAAGACTGGAGCCAGCAGCATGAAACTGCAGATAAAAACTGTAAATAGATGAGCGCTTTGCCAAAGAATGCCACGTATTTCATTTAATTAAATCCATGGGTTATTCATTTACAGCACCACGCTGTAAACAGTCAGATTCTAGTCTGAATAGTCACAATCTTAACTATTAGAACTGTGCTTATTTTTTTTAACAAGTAGCTCATAAAAAACACAAAGTCCATAACGAACAATGTATAAAAGCACTGAACTTGTGAAGTATTTACTGTGACAATTATGACAATTAACTCAAAGAACATTACATCTGCAATTTATAAACATTATTATTGGTGCAACAAGCATATAGTTATTAATAAGTGTGATTTATATGAAAGTCTGTCTATCTATCTATCTATCTATCTATCTATCTATCTATCTATCTATCTATCTATCTATCTATCTATCTATCTATCTATCTATCTATCTGTGAAATTGCTTATATTTTTTATTCTTTCCTAATAAACAAAAATACATTAATGACAACAACTTGAGTGAAAGGTAGACTCTTTAAAATTAGATGAATTTCACAGTTACTGTTTGCTATGTTCCCTTTTCGCTTTAATGACATTAAAATCGTCATTGCTGTCGTTCTTCAGTCGTATTATAGCATGTCTTCTGAACACACGCTTCTATTGAAGAGATTAGACATGAGGAAAATCTGAGCTTTTGTCCAAAGCAGTTCACAGGATGACTATCACACATCTGCTTACATTTAAATAGTGTAGAATTTTGAATATGGAAAATACTTTACTTCTTAATTTTGCTTCTGTTATAAATGTAAAACAGACTGATGGATAAATAGATGCTGTATGTAAATAATGCTGCATACTTTAGGTTTTCAGTTTCACGATGAGGCTACAGATAAGGATTTCTTCTGAGAACTTGCACATGTGGTTGATGTTTGTTCAAAAAATAAATAATGCTGCAGAGTAGAAGATGCATCACCAGTTGTTTTCGGCTAAACCTTCCTGCAAGCCTTTAGTGTCTCATGGGGTGTTGCTTTGACTTTCTGCTCAGCATACAGATTGTTTTAACTGACAATTATGTCTGCCTTCCAGACCTTTCCTTGATTTCCTGAGTTCTCCCTTAACTGCCATTTCTTTGTGGCATTTCCTTCAGTGGAAATTGTGGGCTAGAAGAACAGTATTATATAATTTGTATAGCTTTCCTTTACTTTAGAAGCATCAAGTAGATTCATTTTTAAATCCTTCACCAGCTAATGCATCCATGATTGCTGATTGTTAGCAGCAATGTTTGAAGGAGAATTATTGGAATTATTCCTCATGTCAATCCTTAACCTGCTTAACGTGTCCTAACACTATTACTATTTGTGTTGTGTTTTTTTAGTTTATCAAACATAAAGTGTATATATATATATATATATATATATATATATATATATATATATATATATATATATATATATATATATATATATTGCATTGCAGAAATGTTTGAATCAATTTGGTGCAGAGTCTTTGCTATGTCTTTTGGATGAGGTGCCATTAATTTTGCATATCACTGTCAAGACTCACTGTCAAGATTAATTCAATTCAATTCAATTCAAGTTTATTTGTATGGTGCTTTTTACAATAGACATTGTCTCAAAGCAGCTTTACAGAACATAAGCATAGAACAGAAGGTAAACATAAGGAATAATATAAAGAATTAATATAATAAAAATTTCAAGATTAATATTAGATATATTTAGTTCACAATTTGTATGTATTTAACCCCCAATGAGCAAGTCTGAGGTGACTCAGGCAGCAGCGGCAAGGAAAGACTCCCTTAAATTGGTAAAGGAAGAAACCTTGAGAGGAACCAGACTCTAAGGGGGAACCCATCCTCATCTGGGTGATTAGACTCTTTCTTTTCTTGATTTTTGTCACAAAAGTAATGATTTCTTCCATGTCACAAGATCAGATTTGAACAAAATGCATTTAATAATAAATAAGATAATATTTTAGTATAATGAACTATACTTGTTCAGTGCAACGATGCATCTTTGTAAATCTTCATAAATTTTATCCACTATAACGAAAATGAGTATTTGATTCACTTCCTGTTGAATCTTGTGGACAGACAGTTGATTACATTGAATGCCATTTTTCTTTTTTTGTTGGCAAAGGCATTGGTTAAAAAGAGTGCATGTTGTTGCACGGGATTTATTTTGGACATGGGAATGAACACATGATAAGTAAATCATGTGACAGAATTATATCAGCATTGTAAACACAAGCCTTGTCATATGTTTGTCAGGTTTATAAATGAGTGTACAGGAATTAAGACTGCCTATAATGACTGTACATTGCCCGATTCAACAGGAAGTGGTCTTACACTAGATATCACACCACACTATTAATACGATGTGCTCTTAAAGGCAGAGAGAAACTACTGATATTCTTTTTGATTACATGAGTAATTACCTGTCTGTAATAGTCCAGATGTGCTGTCGCTGATATTAAAGTATTTCTGGAGGCTAGACAGAACTCCTGAAATCCAAAAACACAATGTGTATTAGATAAAAGCATGATGGTTCTTCTAAGTCTTAAGAATGGAGCTCCATCGTTTACCTGCGATGGTGTAGCGGTCCATGTAGTTGAGCATGTTCACGTAGCACAGCACAGCAACGGCGATGTAAGCTCTTCGGCGTGAAGGCACACTGCTGTTTGTATTACTGATGAGGGTTTCCATCTCTTCTGGATCGCCGGCGATGGAGCCATAAAGACGGTTTGCATTCATGGATGACCTTAAATTTATCTGTTCTTTAGGTCCTAATAAGCCTCGATTGGTCTCTTCATCCATGTTGAAGAACAGCTCTCATATGTCTACTAGAGGAGAGAAGTTTAATAAGCTGAAATTCGGTCTAAATGTGTTAGACAGACCTTATTTAAAAGGAAGTAACCCTGAAAGAGTCATGCTATTTCTACACACAAAGATTTAATGTAAGTTCAACACAGGAAATGTTGTGTTGTTTTTCTGGGGATCGTTTTGCTTTATGTCTCCAGTATGTTACTAAGAGTCATATACGTATAAATACCAGAGTATATCTGCTGTTAGTTGCTTAATACACTGCAGTAGTAATAATAAGATACAAAATTCACACAAAAATCCATCGATCTTCGCTAGTTCCTCAATAATTTCAAATAAATCTGATTCATTGGAACAATCAATCAATCAATCAATCAATCAATCAAATTTTATTTATAGAGCACCTTACAACAGCCAAAAGGAGCACAAGGTGCTTTCCAGAAAAACAACAATAAAAAATAAAATCAATAAAATCCCTTGATGGCAAATGACCGGCCGCCAAACTTCTCATAATTGTATTTGGGAATGACCAGAGAGGTATGTCCAGAGAAGCGGAGAGATCTGACTGGTTGGTAGACCTTTATTAATTCTGTGAGGTAGGCCAAGGCCAGACCATTGATGGCCTTGAACACACAGAGGACCTTCTACTAAGAAGCCAGTGAAGCGAGTGGAGGACAGGGGTGATGTGTGAGCTTTTGGAGGTGTTGGAGAGTAAGACCTGCTGCCGTGTTTTGTACCAAGAACAAGAGAAGCATGGCTTGGAGTTGCAGAAAATGCATTATGTTAATTGGGGTTGTTTGTGAAAAAGTTTAGGCACCCCTGCTCTAGACATCATTTTAAAATCCAATGGTAGGTATATGATTATTTGTAAATGACCCTAATGTTTTTTTGTTTTGTATTGTTTTCATTTAAAAACAGTTTGGACCTGCTGATGGAGAGTCAAACAAGATGTTCTTGAATACCACAGAAAACAGCAGCAATACTAGAACTGTGTGCTGAAGTGATTTCCTCACAATACTATGTAACTGAATCACAACAGCTCGACACGGAACACAGCCGGCATTTCAGGTTTTGAGATAGTGAAAGCAACCCTGTCAGATCACAAACGTTATCGTAAAACATATGACCTGCCCAAGTGATCCATCAACCCTCTGCTAATGCATCTTATCCAGGTATTTCAAATTCTTAATAATAAATTGGATAAATAAATACACTGACCTGAGTACAGTCCTGAGATCGTGTACATTTCAATCCATGTATTTGTTCATCCTATGGCCTCTTCTTTTTTATTTATTTATTTTCGAGGCTCTGTGCTACCTCGAGGTTGAGTGTGATTTCTATTTCATTTCTGTAAACTACCTGATTATAAAGTGAGCCATGCCCCGTCTCTCCTCCTCTTTCTGATCACATGCTTAAGAACAGTTCCTTTTTGTGAGCCAAAAAATGCGCACACACTTTTTTTTTTGCTTCTTCCTCTCGATTGTACACTCCCTGAACAGCTTATAGAAACCACATGAAATAAAGCATCAAGATGTTATTTCTTATAAAGCATGTAGAACCGAGCTCTGCACAGTGAGACATGCTGAACAGATATTCACTGTATTTTATTGTTTTGTCCAGTTCTCCTGAACTTTCCATGTTGCTCGCTGGAGATCGAAACTAAAACAGATCAGAGCACAAAACCTTTGACCAGCAGTTAAAAGATTAATCAGGGCACTAGGTCACAAGAAAACAAAGCTCACCACAAACTTTTTGAAAGCTTTGCACTACTGTCTCAAATTGGAATAATGAATTATAATTAATTAAGTTTCCATGGTGAGTTACTATCTAACAACAAACTAGACAAGCGCGTTAATGGGAAGTCATTTGGAGAGAAAGTTACATTATCTTGTTTCGTAACAGAGATGTTGACAGAGATGTGGACATTTGACACATAAGAAAAAGAAGAAGACAACGGTGTGTAATATAGCTGTTTTCTACAAACCAAAACGTATGTCTAATTGTATGGAACTCTACATGTAGATGTGATTAGATGTAATAAGAGTATTGCAGTCTAATCAGAAACGTACAATTAGCTGTTGTTTTCTAAGTTGTCTAATTAGCACGTTAATGATAATAATAATAGAGCAAAACAAAGAGCGTAACATAAAAACTAATCAATAATGTTATAGACATTGAACTTTTCTTGCCATTATTTCACCACATATGTAAGCAGTCTAAGTAACTAAGGCCTGGTGAACATGTTATACAACACACACACAACTGCACAACCAATTGTGTTGAGTTGACATAACGTGAGCGGGTCCACTTGGGGGCTGAAAATGTACAAATACAGTAAATGATGCAAAGTGTAAGGCATTAATGCATACTACAGGGAACATCAGGTTAGGTCAGGGCATCATGCACTAATTATATATAACCAATTCGACTACAGGTTTTTTGGGAAGTATCAGGAAAACAGAGAAACAGGAGGCTAAAAGATTTCAGAAGTTCAGAACTGTACCAGGGGCCCTATTCATGAGGTGTGTCCGTTTGAAAATCTGCATCACCATGCTACCTTTTAGATACTTTATTTAATTTTAATTATTCTAACATGGCAAGGAGTTCTCCCAGTGCTTCATGAGTTTCCTCTGGGAACAACGGCTTCCTTTTCTAGTCCAAAGACATGCGTTGTGGACTAATTAGCATCTCTAAATTGTCCATATTGTGTGTGTGTGTGTGTGTGTGTGTGTGTGTGTGTGTGTGTGTGTGTGTGTGTGTGTGTGTGTGTGCGCACCACATCCAGGGTTCCCCCGCCTTCTGCCCTGAGTCATTTAGGAGAGGCTCTAGGCTCCCAACGACCCTATATTGGAAAATAATGGATGATGGTATTCTGCTCCCTTAGTGGACAAATAACTAGATGTTTTACTGTTTAACATAATTTACATTGTTAGATGACATTCTTTGCATTTACATTTTCTCTCTCCACCAGAAACCCAGATGTTTCTTCTCTTTTCTTATACTCTACAGCAGGTGTACTCAAATATAAATTTGAAAGGTCCAATTACCAAATTTCCATTCAGGATGAGGTCCGTAAAAGTGATCATCAAATTACAAATAGAGAACTCCAACAAAAAAAATCCCCAGAACTTTCGAACTATACACAAAAAACATTATGGTAGGTATTTTAGTGTGAAAGGTGACACCTTTTTTGTGCCACCAGCTGTTTAAGCTTGGGCATAAAAGGTGTGATGGCCAGGCGGAGGCACAGATGTAAGTGTTCATTGGTGAGTGTGGTACCCTTCCTTTACTAAGCCACCGGACATTGTTGTGAAGAAGCAGATCATCAAATGTTGCATTGACAATGAGTGCAACAAACGACGTTGAAGAGCAGAGGATGTTCTCGGATAGTTGACAAGTTTCATGACTGTTGTCATGACTTCTGAGTACCTTTCTCCAAGGCTGGCACACAAAACCATCTGGTGAATTATGCAGTGGTATGCCATGAGTTCAGGATGGTGAGTTCTCAAGCATGACACTAATCCCCTCTCTCTCCCAATCATGTGCTCCATCAGTAGCAATGGAAACGACATGCTTCAGGTCTATCTCAAAACATCATGAAATTCTCCCTTTTCTTCATCAAAAAATCTGACAAAGACCATGAGTTGTCTGTGATATCTGTGGATTCATCCACAGCCAACGAAATGAATTTGTCTGTTTTTATAGCAGAGCTAAGTTGTTCAAGCAAATCATCGGCAAGTATTTCAGTTCGTCTTGCAGCAGTAAAATCAGAAAATGGTTTTGGTTTATTTTATTGATTATTTCATCCTTTTGAGTCCCTTCAAAGGGAGCAGTCACCACTTCACTCATACAGTACACTCCTTGACCATTTCAGCATCAGAGAAGGGTTTCTTGTATTTTCCCAGGACCCATGCTACTCTTAGTGAGGCTTCTCTTGCCCGCTCCTGTTCGGCTGATCCAACTATTACACTGCTTGTAGCTTCATTGATGATTTCAGCTGGTTTATTTTTGTTGTCCTTAACTCTGTGTTCTGAGGGTAATTTTGTTCAAAATATGCATGCTTGCTTTCATAGTGACGTTTTACATTAGCACATTTGATGATTGCTACCGTGTCGTTGCAGATTAAACACATGTTTTTGTTTTTTTTTTGCCTCCACCGGGGAGCACGAATGATGCATATTTTCTGTCCACTCACTTTTAAGCTCGCGGTTTTCAAGATCAACTTTTCTTTTCTTATCAACGGGCAGCTTTGAATAAGCCATTTTCACTTTTACTCAGCAAAAGAAGGAAATAAAAATGTCAGTTACCGATATTTGCACTGTTATTTGCCTTTACACATGTCTGACCCGGAGCACGTGACCGATCTGGTTGCCTTGCGCGAGCAAGCGACGTTGCTATAGCGATGCTGTTACCGCTTCTGTGATTGGACATAGACGAATCAAACAATACGTAATAAACCACAGATTCACTTATTGATCAGAATTAAAGGGTGCTGACTTAGTCGAGAAATATGACTACACTGTTATGGGGATTTCTTAATATCTTAGAATATAATATCTTACAATTTTAGTTTTAAAGCTTGGCTGGATTTCATGTGATGTGGAAAAGAAGACAAAACACATTTTTCACTGTCAGGAATCTTGGTCATTGAATATTATATATACATTTCCATGTTATGCATTATATAACATTTTTATTATAGAATTGTAATTGCTTTAGTTTCTCCATCATAATAAAACAAATATATATTTTTAATGCTGAATTTGAGAAATTTTGTAAGCAATTAACAAGAAAATCCTGGGAAATGCAAGGTATAAAGTACCAATTAAACATAGTATGTGGTTTTGGTTTTATTTTTCCAATGAACTCACTGAGTTTAACTGAATTGATTTTGTAACATATTATATCACTGTTCCTATTTCAGGGGCGAGAAGTTTGAATTTTAAGTCTCCATCTAGTGGTGAAGCATCTTAATTGCCTAACACACACACACACACACACACACACACACACACACACACACACACACACACACACACACACACACACACACACACACACACACACACACACACACTGATTCTGATTCTGATTCAGAATCAGAATCAGAATCAAGTTTATTGGATAAGTGTGTTGTCACACACAAGGAATTTGGTTCCAGCTGTTTGTGACTATCAAAAGTACAGACATAAATAACACAAGTACAGAAGCAGTAATATTCATACTGAAATATTCATTCTGTGACATTTAGTCTGTATCAGCTGACGATTATGACTCCAAAATAAATCATTCGATTAGCGCATGCGCAAACCAGCTCTCTTTTCTCGTGGCCTCGTTTGAGATACTGCGCATGCGCGCACCGGATCAGAATGTTGAGCAAAACGAAATAGAGGAGACCGACAGACAGCGACGAATATTTATACCGTGTGCTTCTTTATCTTAGTTTAGTTTGAACGTGTATTAAACTTATAGTACAACAGATATAACGATGACGGAGCCCCAGTCAGCGCTGTTACTCAGGAGGCAATTGGCAGGTAATTCAGCAACGACTGAAATGAAAGTGGCTAAGCTAAAAGCTAACTGTAAACCGGTAGCGTGTTAGCCAAGCTAAGCTAAGCTAATCGACTTCTTCGCTCGTGTTTCTGTTCTTTGTTTTGCTAAACAACTTAAATTAATAAATAACAGTCGGTAGAAACGTACACATTGTCGCTCTGATGTCCGTAGACACATTTGTTTGTTTTCCTTTTCAGTTTATTCAGTTAAAATTGTAAGTTTTTACAGAATTTCTGGCCTGTTCAGCCGGCCGGCTGTGTTGCTCAATGCTATTTAGCTTTGCTAGCATTAAATGCTTACGTATTGACGTCTATCAAGCCACGTCTAGCCAGCAGCCTTTCCTTTTTTTCTTCATTGCCCCTGTTTGTTATTTTTCTCTCTGAAATAAGATGATTATTTCACGTTATCGTGACTATCTGCCATGTTTGTTCTCGTCGGTATAGCTGTGTTTAACGGGCGACGTGTTGTGTTCACGATTGCTGCAGCAGGGTAATCATATCCCTTTGTTTTTCCTCAGCTAGCAAGCTAAAGTTAGCAGGCTTCGGTTAGCCAACTTCTAGCCCAAGGGTCTCACAGCAACAGAAGCAACATCTGATTGCAAGTTAGAAGTGTTTAAGTGTCTTTAACACACAGGCGACGATTTGTTTTTATTTTAAGACGTGTATATACGTGTTGTGGTTTTCTCTCTGCTCTTTCTACCACCTATAGGAGTGTTTTGATAGGAGTGTGACAGCTCACTGCTTTGCTTTGGGGTTCCATAATTTCTATATTACACTGATCTCATGGACTGATGACAATCACAGTGCAACAAAAAAATTGTCATTGTGTAACAAATGCGACGGTTCACGTCATTTTGTATTTCTAGGTTAAACACGTACGCCCACGTGTTAATACATTACATTTATACCTTCCAGCAGGTCTCCTTATTTTTAGAATTGTATAATCTCCATCAAAAACATCTTCAAGCTAATATAATTAGGTAAAATATTAGGTAATTAGGGAAAAAAAATCTTTTAAAAATCATTTTGTGTACAATTAATTGTTTTATTACTTGTAAGTTTTAGCAATACACAGTGTTAAAATGGATATTCTTGGAAACTCAAATTACTATTGGCATGTTTTTAAGTGCATTCTCAGCTTCAACTATTTTCTCTGTCTATGGTCAACAGCAGACAAAACTACAACTGAACTGACCGCTTATACAAACCAGATTTCCCCAACTGTTTTTACTTTTACAGTAATTTGGCTAAAAAGTGTAAGTGTTGCGCAATGTTTTCTATTGAACACCATATCCCTGTTATTTAGAATCCACATACTGTAGAACACCCAGGACACGTGTGTGTGCGTGTGTGTGTGTGTGTGTGTGTGGCAGCTAGAACATTTGTTTTTTTGCCAAATGTTCACAGCTGAGAGTGAGCACCTCAAAGCCTGTCCTGGCACCATGCCAAAGATCCTCTCTATCCAGGCACCAGAGAGAGATCCTCAGGACCCTGTCTGGAACAGCTTAATTCAACCCTTTCCAGCTAGAGCAGATTGGTGGATTGGAATCACTCATGTTATGACTGATTTCTCTTAGTTCCAGCGTGACCTCACTGAACCCCACTTATGCTCTGAGCAGCTGGATTGAGGAGGGGAAAATGGCTTGTGCAATGTCATTTTAGCCCTGATTTCACAGTTACTGGCTAAATTTGGTGCTATGTGAGTGCACGCCGCATGCTCAAGTGGTGTTACAGGTTCAGCGATACAATTTTCTGTCTGTAAGCGATTACAGAGGCTCTGCTGAATTGTGCAGAGTTAAACCCCCTGCATGTAGTTGCAAGTGCAATGATGAGAAACAGCCAATAAGCATCTGAGAGAAAATCTAATTGTAATGCGCATCAGATCTCTCAGAATCAGGTTTATTGGCCAAGTATGTTGACACACACAAGGAATTTGGTTCCAGCTGTTTGTGACTCTCAAAAGTACAGACACAACACTATACAAGAGAAGTTAATACAGACTATATATACAAGACAATGCAAATGTGATACAATAGACACTATGAGTATTAAATATGAATCAGAATCTCTGAATGAAGTTTGTCAAAATGTCAGCAAAATGTAAGAACTGTAACATTGATTCGGTAAGAAATTATTTGACCTGGTTGCCAATAAGCCAAAAAAAAAATCATTATCCCTGACAGCATGAAGTAAACACTTTTTTTTTTTTTTTTTTTTTTTTTTTTGGGCACTGTACCTGTAGTTCTTTTTGCAGAACAGACAAACGGTCATAGAGGCTTACTGAAATAAAAATATATTACCTACACATGCATGTGCTGGTGAACAGCAGCCCTGATAAACATGTGGCTTATTTACTTTAGAAACCCTTTTGTGTTCTGAGTGAAAACATTTGGTGCTTTCTGTTTGGCAGCACAGACAAGGGAAGCTGTTAGAAAGCTGTTGTCAGAAAAGAGCCGTTGTGCAGCTTTGCTGTCAGACAGCCGGTTAAATAACATGCATGTACAATACGAAATGGCTAAAAAGGAAAAAAAAAATTGAATGCTGCAGAAAGCAGGTTTAAATCATCAAACATGATTGCCATCACAATATATGAATTTATAGGTTTGCATATGGATATAGATTTGTCCTCTGCCCATATCTGATGTGACTGAAATATTTTAAATGCCACTTAAAGAATACCATATTATGCTGTACTACTTTTCTCAAATTCCCCTTAGATTGCTCTTGCGTCACAGTTGAGATTTAGAGGAAAGCTACAATTACACGAACACCTTCTCTGTATCTCATTATCTTTGGAGAAGTCTGAAGTAGCATTTAGTCTTATCATTTCCTCATGTAAAGAATTAGTTCAGAAATAAATTTAGCACCATTTAACACGGCAGAATTGCCTTTTAGAGTTGATTTGGGTATTCTAGTCGTTTGTAAAAAAAACCTACGATGTGTAGAACTGTGGGTATTTTCTGTATCTGGTTTGTACACTGTTCTTGTGTATGTGTCAGCTTTAGTTTGTCCCATATCCTGTGTAATAGTCATTCACTTTTAACTGCAGGTCATTTCCTTTTCTAGATGCTTCTACTTTGTATAATTAGGTCAGAATGCTTGTATGATTCATTTGCTTACAAAAGCCGACACCACAGGCAGCCACTTATTTCATCAAAATGTTCTGTGTTCCTTCAGTCGTCTGTAATTGTTTTGCTGTGCTTCATAAGCAGATCATATGCAGAAGTCCATGCCAGACCAGTCCTCACAACTTGCATGGACAATCAGGCACCACCCAAAGCTCATAGATTTACACCGCGTGCTTCCAGCTCTGTGCTGTTTAACTGGAGTTTGGCCACAAACAGGAACCTGAGCTCCTTTCATACTGATCTGAAATCAGGTCTGCAGTATCCATTAGAAGCTATGTTTAGGACAAGGACAGGGGAGGGTGGTCCATCTTCCTTTCTGGAGCTTCAGAGCAGTCTGCAGTTTCCAGGATTCCTTTTACCTGAGGGATTTTTTTTTTAAGGGATTCAAATTGTCTCGTTGAGTGTCTTCCATTTCTTATGGTTTTCTCTTCTGTTAGAATCGAAGTATTAAGCTTCACTTATAATTGTGCTACCATCATAAAATACAATCTCTTCAACTTCATATGGGCCATATTTACTGTATTGTCTAAGAATTTTGATACTTTTCTTTCCTCATTGAACACGTAACAAGTCCAACTCCATGTTTATAATGTCCCTTTAAATCCTATTTTTTCCTTTTTGTAAATATGTGGTATAGATATGTGAAGCTAAGCCCTGTTTGTATTTATCTCGCTGTTGTTATAAGATGAATAACCGAGGAAAGGTGGTGCATTTGAGCAAAAAAAAAATGTCGTGCTGCTAAGCCAAAAATAGACTGTTTCGTTTTTCCTCTAGTCAGCAATACCATGATGGGAATGACAGTAGCAATGTAACACAGTTTCAGTGCAGTCCATAACATAAAAAAAATTAACAGGTAAACAGTAATGCATAACAAAATGTGGTGTTTTATGTAATCAGCGGTGAGGGTGTATGATCAAACACTTGTGACAATCCTTGCTGTTATACAGGGCTTTAAGCAGAACTACAAAGTAGTTTATCATTAAACTTTGACAACATTTCAGTCTCTGCAACACTTCACATGAATTTCTAACCCTTTAACGACCACATAGGGTATATGAGTGTAAGCGTATGTGTGAAAGTGGCTTTCGGGTGATGAGCGACTTCGTGCAGTGCACTTCTTGTGAATAGAATAGAAAACTTGTTTGTTTGGGGTTGTATGTTTGATTTCCTCTGTTACATTGTTGTCTATACCTTAAGAACTATTGCAGCTGTTATACTGGAGCAACCATCAAAAGGCTTTTAATGGTCAGTGTCCTGTTTACTGGTGCTCAAAGCAATCACAGGATAAAGCAGCGATACTCTACTCCTTTCCAGCCTGACACACACAAGCATTTCCCCATCATTAACAACTATCTTTGTCTCTCTTTCAGAATTGAATAAAAATCCAGTGGAAGGCTTCTCTGCAGGACTGATAGACGATAATGACCTCTACAGATGGGAAGTGCTAATAATTGGTCCTCCTGATACACTCTAGTAAGTACGTCTCCTGTTTTTACCGCACCTCTGACCTAGCTGGAGAATGGAGTAATGGGTTTATGGCATCAGACAGAATCTTATTGTTTTCTGTAATAGATTTTGTCATACCTTACGTTTTAGCCCTGGTCTGGAGTCAGCTGTGGAAGGTTATGTGCTGGTTTTCACCACGCCCAATTCAAATATAGTTCTGTCCAAACCAAACAGATGCTCATTTATGCTGCTTGTTGGCTATTAAATATCGTCACGTGGAAAAATGATGATAAAAAAAATGCTATAAAAAAAACCCACAAGTATATACAAGTATTCGGAAATGAATACAATGTAAACGAGAGCATCCTAGCTAGGACTGTGGTAACTTTGGATTAAGAGGATAGCTCTACGTGTAAACTGTGGCGTTATGCAGTTATTGGGCAGTGGAGGGATAAAAACAAACTACAATCTGTTTGTAGGTGTGAAGATTTTACACAAAGTTGGACATTTTAAATGATCCTGAATGATTCCCTTGTATTTGGATTACATGTGGTAATATCATCTCTCTGAATAGCCTCTGAAGTGATGTGTAATCTGCTGCTGGATTTCTTTTACTAAAATGTACAACTTTTCTGTGGCTCAAGCTCAGAGTGGAATATTGACAATGGTGATAATCAAAGCAGTTTGTTGTCTGGCACTTTTGCACTTTCTAAACACTTATTTTGTGTCTACAGTGAAGGTGGAGTGTTCAAGGCACATCTCACGTTTCCCAAAGACTATCCTCTCAGGCCTCCCAAAATGAAATTCATCACAGAAATATGGCACCCAAATGGTAAAGGTTTCACTTTCTTCAATATTGCAATTTAACGATTGATGTTTTTTCTCTGCATAGAAATCTGGGAATTCCGAAGAGAATAGGGAAACTGACGCGTGATCTGTTTCTTGTCAAATATTTAACCGTTGGTAGCAGTGACCTTTAAAACCATTTGCAGTGTTGGTGTTAATTTGGTGGTGAATGTTTGCATTAATGATTGAAGCCTGTTGTTATCATGCAGTCTGTGCGATCTGATTTTTAAGTGTTAAATACACACGTAAGCATGGTATCACTCACAGCATGTGAGGAGGTAGTATTGGGAAGGGTGTCCAAGCTTATCTGCAAAGGGCCGGTGTAGCTCGCCAGTCCACCAAAACCTGCACCCATGCTAGTCTTTTCCGGATAGGATTGGACACCTATGGGGTGTGTGTGTGGGAAATGGGAAAGGTCTGGATGTGTCCCAGACCAAGTAATTGATTGCATCTTTATTGTAGCTGAATGCATAATCAGTGTGGAAATTATGCTAAATGATGGAGCTCTTCACCGTTAGGCTAATGGCTTAAGGAGATGCTATAACTGAGACAGTCAGCTGCATTTCATAGCTTTTTTCCTTGCCTCGTCTCTCATTCATTCGGAAGTTTTGTTGGCAGACCACGTGAATGAAGCATTAAAAAAGTCCATATAGGGGAAAAAATGGTTTAGCTGGTCATTTCTACCTCAAAATAAATTCAGCAGAGGACGGGTGTCAAGAAGAGATCACTGGAGTTTAACTGACTTTTTTATACCACACATTTAATTACACAGCAGATCAGCCCGCATGATGTGATCTCTTCAGCTCCAGAGTTAACGCTTTCTAATTTCCTGTTTTTGGTCTTTTCAGTTGACAAGAACGGCGATGTTTGTATTTCAATTTTGCACGAGCCGGGGGAAGACAAGTACGGTTACGAAAAGCCAGAAGAGCGTTGGCTTCCCATTCACACAGTGGAGACCATCATGATTAGTGTCATTTCTATGCTAGCTGATCCAAACGGAGACTCTCCTGCCAACGTGGATGCAGCAGTAAGTCTCCCTTCAAGAACACCCCAGTTTAGAATCTGTTTTATTTTACATGACTTCTATCTGATTTCAGTGAGTCGGTGGTTCGTAAAGTTTTTATTATTTAAATATTTCAGAAAGAGTGGAGGGAAGACCGACACGGCGAATTCAAGAGGAAAGTTGCTCGTTGTGTACGAAAGAGCCAAGAGACAGCCTTTGACTGATATTCATCCAGCAGCTTGTAGCATCACTAATTTCAGGGTATGTGTTGAACTTTGCCCATGTGCGTTTATAGCCAAGATCCCATGACAAGTTTATTCACCAGTCAGGAACAAATGAAGGTTGCCAGAGCATAATAAAGTAGGGAAAAGATTCCTGCTTTTTAATCTAGTGCGCCGTGCCACTAGATAAATATAAATATGAAACTAAACTCGTTGAGTGCAGAGCTAATTATTCAGAAGGCATTAGACTGTGTGTGTGTGGTGTTGGAGCTAAGCTTTTGTCATGGGTAACCTGTTTGAACACGATTTAGTGCAGAAAGCATGCAATTTTATTATTATTTTGTGTTCAGGCCCAGAGTGGGAACCTAATGTTAAATGTAGCATTCATGCATTTGATTTTTTTTTTTAACCAATCGACCAAATGATTTTAAGTTTTTAATCATGTACATTTATTTGCCCACATTAATCGTCCTTGTGGCTAATATTTAGGTCTTATGTAACTTGGGAACAAGATAAAAATTCACTCTTCCAACAGTTAGGCCAGATTTATTTGCCATACTTATATGCTCACCAAAATGGGCTTAAGGACTCTGCATGTCCGCCACTTTCCCATAAGTAACTTCATAAAACTACAAAGGAATTTCAGTGGCTCCATTATGCACTGGACACATTTTGTTGATGGTTGGAGTCCCCTTGAAGCAGGGATTCCTAAATGGATGCCTTGACCACTGTGCATTTTGTTATTTTCTATTATGCATTTGCAGTTTAATAGCGTAGAGATATGTAGGCTTCTGCTGACTCAGCGTTTAATTTTGTTTATTTCTGTCTTTATCAGGTATCCAGTCGAGAAACAACATGGCACTGTTTTCCTGCACTCTACCACCCTATTGCCGGATTCTTCTTGATTGAGCGTTGGCAGAAACAAGCTTGCATCAATAGGCTGCAATAGAACAATAACGGCTCGTCCAGATACGGACGGAATGTGCCAAGCAAATGCCAACATCCAAAAAAAGAGAGAAAAACCATAACATAAGATGATTACACATTTTTACGCAAGTTTATGAACTGATACAACATTCAGGAAAGAAATTGTAAAGACCTGTAAATAGCACAGACATAAAAAAAAACCCGGATAATATATAAGACTCCTTGTATCCATCCAGCAAAACACTTAGTACCAAATAAATAGCGCTTTCTGTAGGTAGAATTTTGAGTCCTTTTTAAAAATAAAATCTCAAACAACGGTTCATTTCTCCTTTCCTCTCCCCAGCAGCTTATCATGTAGTACTCATCAATTCTTTTACAGGTCAAGGAAGATGTGTAGCAATTGCAAAGTCAGTCCCCCACCCCTCTCGTAGATTATTGTCTATGAGCCTCACATTGACAACCTAGAAATAAACAAGGTGTGTGTTCATTAATGGCATGTAGTATTTGAGAGGGTTTGATGGGATTTGGCGCTATCGATGTTCAGCATGTCATGTGATCGGTCGGACATTCATTTAGGGACGCTTGAAGTAAAAATCAATTAATGTAAAGTATGGAAAAGACGATTGTTTCTGAAATCAACAAGCAATTGGGTTGGTTTTAACTTGTGGGGGTGGGATGGGGATGTGGTGGGGGTGGGACCAGGGGTGTGTCCCTGTGTTGGCTCTAGAAGTTCCACTAAACGGGCCTGCACCTGTGTTTTATTCTACGGTGAGATTTCAGCGGTGGGAAGGCTGACGAGGAAACCCATCAGATGTGATAACCTGCATGTTTATGCTCAAAGGTTTTAATTTGTTCTTTGTCTTCGTTTCAAAAGTGCCTCAGATTGAAATTGCTTGGCTTGTTGCACCTCCTGCATTGGATCTGGAGCTTAAAATGGGAGATATCGAGAAATCTCCATGTGCTCCTTCAGGCTCGTATCGATTTTTATTTATTTATTTTTTTTTTCCTTTTTAAAAAATTTTTTTTCTCCTCTTTCCCTTTTCTTTTTATTATTTTAATCCCTTGTACCAGCAGTAATGGATTATTAAAGACAATTTGGTGTAGCAATAACGGCCCCTTTGCCCAGCTGTGCGTGTAGTATGTCCTATTTCCCCACAATGTGTGAAGTTTCAATATTCAGATAAAATTTAGAAACAGGTAAACATTTATGCATACATTTTTGCTCATTTGAGAATTTTTTGGCAGGTTTTTTTTTCTGTGTGTGTGATGTCTTCGATAGGATTCGGTAAGCATGCTTTAAACTGTAGGTTTCTCACAAGCGGTTTCTTGAATTTTGTTCAGAAAGGGTGTGTACGTATATATGCGAGTGTGTGTGTGTGTGTGTGTGTGTGTGTGTGTGTGTGTGTGTGTTCGAATGTTTAAATGAGAGTGTTTGTGTTTCACCATCCTGCTACTCCCTACAATTCTTTATTCTCCGTTTAATTTTATTCTGGCTCTGACAGACTACTGCAGTTCTCTTGCCTAATGTACAAAGACAAAATACTGATGTATATTTTTCATGTTATGGAAGTTGTCTCCTCTAGTGAATTCTTCTAAAATATAATTTTTTTTCCAATACTCCTGGTCTTCCTTCATCTGTCATTCATTGTGTTGCCTTTTTGTGTACAGTTTCAGATTAGGGCATTGGATATAGCACTAGTAAATGGGAGTAGATCTGTATGTAGTGGTAATGATCATGCAGACACTGGTTGAGCAAAGTGATAATGTTGCCCAAATAATTATTATTGTTAAACCTCAAATCACACATTCGACCTCAATGAATGAAATATTCTAGTAAAAAAATCTTGTGTATGTTGTGCAATTTATTAAGAACAAAATTGTGATTTTGTTTTCCACTGAAAATTTGTCAACCCATTGAGGGCAGGAATCAAAATTGCAACAACAAAAAAATTAATTAAAATTACTGGCTGATCCAACTTTTATCAGTCTGCTGCTAGGTGGTTGGTCCAGGTGCTGCAATACAAAACATCCTAGAGGTCCTCAATTGGTTTCAGGTCTGGGGAAACATGGGCCAGCATGCAAGAGGAAAATTACTGTGGGTGGAAAATAAATCAATTCAGTTCCAAATAATATATTAACATACATGACTTGCTATGTGTGATTTGATACTAAAATGTTATTTTTACTTGGTTAAATCATGTCGAATTATATTAACATTAAAAGGGTAACAGGGTTACGAGGACGTGTTAAGGGAAATAACATGTACATTCTTCTTATCCTTTAATGGGTGACTTGTGGTTAAAAGAAATTTCAGTCATGAGCTGTTACGAAGACATCCATGAAGACGTGATGTGTGAAAGTTGAACATGAAGAACTACACAGAGCCCTGACATCACCTCAGACCTCCTTATACAACATCAGTGTCTGATCTCACTCATGCTATTGTGGCTGAATAAACTCAAAACCCTATAGCTGCACTCCAGCACCTATGATCACATTAAATAGATAGGTTCAGAATTTAATAAGCTTGAAACAGGCACAAACATCACTTTAAACCAAACCGTAACTACTTTTGTTTTCAATCCACTTCACAATGAAGGCTTGAATGCTGAATGTTTGACTGCTCTGAAAGCGTCTATTTTCTCTGAGAATCCAGGATGATTCACTATTGGTCTAGTTTACAAAAAAATCTATAATTTTTACATTTTAAATGCACATTTTGGGTTCTGCATTTTTACTTTTATTCATTTTTCTTTCTTTCTTATTTTTTTTTATTTATTTATTTTCTTTACTCGAGGGCGAGTGCATGGTGGCTTACTGGTCACACGTTTGCTTTGGTGTTGGGGGGTCGATTCCCGTCTCCAACCCCTGTGTGTACATGGAGTTTGCATGTTCTCTCCTTGCTTCAGGTTCTCCAGTTTCCTTCCTCAAATAAAAGGCATGCATTATAGGCTGATAGGCATCGCTAAATTGTCTGTAATGTGTGATTACGCCCTGAAATGGGTCGCCACCGTTTCACTCTCCACCCTTGGATAGGCTCCAAGTTCCCTGTAACCCTTTATAAGGTACGTGGATGTTAGGGCTCTGAGTTTTACTATACTGCACAACTAAACAATAATGCAATAAATATATAACCTTCATATTCAAGTACTTTTGTCAGTGTCTAAGCTCCATATGTACATGCATTGGGTTCCAAGAGTAAATAAAATATTTTAATGGCTCCAATAAATATCATGCAATCTATTTTTTTCCAACATGCATAATATTCTAAAATTAGGATTTAAGTTGTTCAGTGAAGAAAAAAATTAGTTTTTTTTTTTCTCAATGGCTGCAAAATATATTGTCCTTATATAAATATTTCACATGACACTGTTGATGCTTGGCTCCTCCTAACCGCCCCCTCGTGCGCGTCTCTGTAATCTCGCGATACTTACGCTGCGGTTTCACCATCTTCTCGCGAGAACACACAAGCAGCCGCGGATCCAACATGGCGGAAGGTACGAAAACGATTTCTTCTGTTTTCACGTCCTTTCCCGTCTATCTTATACGCTGATTTCGTATCGACCTAACCGCTAAGTGTGTACTTAAATGCATTCGCGTCGTGTTTTACGTCTGTAAACGAGCGTTTGCGCGCACTAGCTTGTTATTTACGTGTGTGTGCTAAGTGTAAGCTGGTGGGTTGGGCGGTGGTTGAGGTGAAAATTCACAATAATGCTGAATAAAACCTTTTTTATTTTACCTCAGAATTGCTGGTCGGCTTTTTGTAGTTGGTTTGTGTTCGTCTTGTGCCTGTCAGGTCACAAAATTAGCCTTGTATCTTAACAAAAGCTGAAATAGTGAGATATCAACAATTGTCATTAGCCTCACGCGCACATAACGGTTATCTGTTCGTTCACTACGGCTCACAATTGGCTCACTATATGTATGTTATACAGTACAAATTCTTTAGGTTATACGTAGTGCACTAGTCGGAGGATCCATGAGATCCATTGAGATAACATTTACTCTGTAGGGAAGCAGATCTGGCATGAATTATTTTGTGTGTTCTATTTTTCGAGCTAACGACCAAAAGTATTGGCACCCATGCTGGTGAGTTCTGCGAGGTTAGCATAGTTTTGAGTAGATTTTACAGCTGTTGTGTAACTTTTTTTTGTGCTTATTTATAGGCCTTTAAACGGCTTTATTGTGCCCATTGACCTCCTGAGGAACAAAGCTGATGACTCTACGCTTTATCGTTGTGGGAAGAAAGCTGAATAAATGACACGGATTTAGTTTCGTCCTAATTATTAGTTTATGAAGACTCCATAGGGAGAGTCTATAACACTATACACTATAATTAGTCCTAGAGTCAAAAGCTGTGGTGTTTTTAGTATACAGCATTTCCATAAGAGACATGTTGGTGTTGCATGAGCGTTTATTGTTCCTCCTACTCAGTCATGTGGTTTGGTGGAAGTCTTCTAACTCGTACACCAATCATCGTGAAGGCACACAGTCCCTCAGCCAGTGCAAAGCAAAGACATTGCCAAATGACAAGCTGCTATACAGAGTGATTGTAAAGAGGAAGGAACTTGGCTTGCAGAATTTGTGCCAAGCCGTCAAATTCCAGTGTCCCCCGGTTCAGGAGAAGTGAGGAGGATGTGGAGGATCGTTATTGGTTCTAGAGGCGCACACGTTTAGACAGATCTCAGAGGAAGCTTTTGAGATTTAGTCATAAATCCGGTTTGTCTTCATTAAAAGTTGGGAAACGTGATAACTGTCTACGTTGTGGTTGCACTGTATTACGTTCTGTTGCCTTTAGTCCCTCTTGGAAAGTTAGTGTGATCAGGAAGTAGCTTTTAGTCTGCTGCCTCAGCAGGGTTTTTTTTTCTTCTTTTGGCCTCTTTATTAAACACAGGTCATACCCATTTCCCATTCCGTTTTTGATATTCTGTGTCTGCCTGTCTGTGTGTGTGTCTGCCTGCCTGTGTGTGTGTGTGTGTGTGTGTCTGCCTGCCTGCCTGTCTGTGTGTGTGTGTGTCTGCCTGCCTGTCTGTGTGTGTGTCTGCCTGCCTGCCTGTCTGTGTGTGTGTCTGCCTGCCTGTCTATGTGTGTGTCTGCCTGTCTGTGTGTGTGTGTGTGTGTGTCTGCCTGTGTGTGTGTGTGTGTGTGTGTGTGTGTGTGTGCGTGTGTGTGTGTGTCTGCCTGCCTGCCTGCCTGCCTGCCTGCCTGCCTGTGTGTGTGTCTGCCTGCCTGTTTGTTTTTGTCTGTGTGTGGCTGTGTATAATAGTGTTTCTCTAGACATTTGTCCCTGTTTGTGTCTTTGTGCATGTGTGTCTCCTTCACTTTGTCTCTGTGTACATTTGTGCAGGTCTGTCTGCATGTGTGCGTATGTGTCTTTGTCTCTTTGTATGCACACATATGTATGAATGATCCAAATCTCACATTCATGCTTGTCATTCATTTTTCTAACAGTGTTTTTTTGTTGTTGTTGTTGTTGTATTTTAACCCCACTGCACACTTTGTTATGGCTGGTGGCTCATTTTCTGCCCTGTTTTTTTCCTCCCCTATATTCTCTCCTCCTTATGCAGAGGAGGTGCAGAAACTGCAGAAGCACCTGTCCCTGTTGCGGCAGGAGTACGTCAAAATGCAGCAGAAGCTGGTGGAAACGGAGCGGAGGTGCTCCCTGTTAGCGGCACAGGCCTCTGGTCACAGCTCCTCCTCCTCCTCCACGCAGCCCAGTGACTCCTTCATCAGCCGCCTGCTGGCCATCGTGGCTGAACTTTATAAGCAAGACCAGTACAGGTGTCCATTTTTCTGTGAAACACATCATGGGAGAAATAAAACGAGCTTTTGATGTGATATTTTAATTTCAAACTCGTACGAGATTAGGTTCATGGTGTTTTACTGTTCACCTGGTGCTCGATTTAAGTCTGAAACTGAGTGTGAGCTGTTTTATGTTTTAGTGACCTGAAGGTGAAAATCGGACAGGAGCAGCTGAGTGCCCATAAGTTCGTCCTGGCAGCACGCAGTGACGTCTGGAGCCTGAACAGCATGGCCTCCACATCCCAGCTTGATCTGTCAGGTTAGAATTAATGAGGTTTTTTGATTTTTCTGCAGCATGTGATTGGCTAACATGAGCTGGAGAAGAAAACAAGCCCCTCCCACACAGAACAGAGCTAAGGAGAGATGGTCTTTGCTGCAAAAAAAAAAGTCAAAGAGGTGGAACTTGACCTTATCCTCTTCTATTCCTCAGCTAATCACAGGATTCAGTCTGGTCATATTCTGTTAACAGAAGCCTTAAAATCATCCAAGATTTGTTTGTTTTTTGTTGTTGTTTTTCCCCTGGCATATTTCATCTCCTTTTTCAATGAACGTTTCTCTTCATCAGAGGCCAAGCCGGAGGTTGCCATGGCGATGCTACGCTGGGCTTATACGGACGAGCTAGAGTTGTGCGAAAATGACAACTTCCTCATTGACCTGATGAAGCTTGCCAACCGCTTTCAACTGTACCTCCTGCGAGAGAGGTAAGCGCACCGAGGGAGGAGGAGTGAGGGTGGATGACTCATTGGCTGCAGGTCAATGACCGTGTTGAATTGGACCAAAAAAAAAAAACAGACAACAAGCTGATCTGCCGTGGTCCTGCATCCATGAATGCATTTTAACTAAGGATGAACTAGGACACTTGCACTAGGATGCATTGCGCAAGTTGTCTTTATTTTTTTTTTCCCAAGAAGCAATTCACTAGGCTGGGATCATCTAGGGAAAAGAGCAAGGCATGTCATATTACAAACTGCTTCTTTAAAAAGAAGATTTGTACTAAAAGATGCTACTAAAATGTTTGTTTTTAATGACTTTGTAGTTTTATTTTATTCTCCTGATCTAAACAGTGGTGTTCCTCTTGTCATTTATAGATGTGAGAAAGGAGTAATGTCGTCAGTAAACGTGAGGAACTGCATTCGCTTTTACCAGACGGCTGAGGAGTTGGACGCCACCACGCTGATGAACTACTGCGGTGAAATCATCGCCAGCCACTGGGTGAGTCAGGACGCCATGTGCCAATAACACCAAGTCTTCAGCCTCAAATCATGTCATCATTAACGCAGTGTGGGGGAAGATGTGTCTGTCTAGCTGTGGCGCTCTAGCTCATTTGTCTGTGTTCTCTATATAAACCTGAATCACAGGAGAAATCGAACATGTATTGATGTCAAAAAGCCAGCAGACTGTATTCTGGAAAAAATTACCTTTTAAGAAAGTAATGACCTGTCTCCCAAGGGGGATCATTGATTTTGCACATTCTGTACGGCTATGCTGCTTCTCTGTTGTCTGAGTCAGTGGCTGACCGTATCCTCCCTCCTGCTGTTGCATGCAGCAGAAAGCACAGTTTGATGAAGGACCGTCCTTGGTATTAAGGCTTTGTATGTGATTCCTTAAAATCTCCCTTTGATAAATCCCTTTTGAGCATGCTCACTGATGCTCAAGGTGATTTTAGCGAATACAGTAGGTCACAGACGCAGACAGTAATTATTCGCTCCTTTCGGAGCTGCAGATTCAGTCTCATTCTGTGCAGTCATTCCCTCCAAGTAGTGTGTGTCTGCTTGTATGTGCACGGCCCTTGTCCCTTATATGACGTCCTTCTCATCACGTTTTTCCTATTTGTGAACAGACTAGTTATTACTCTGTGCTTTATTACAGGATGATCTGAGGAAAGAGGACTTCAGTACTATGAGTGCTCAGCTGCTGTATAAGATGATCAAGTCGAAGACTGAGTTTCCTCTTCACAAAGCCATAAAGGTGGAGAGGGAGGATGTGGTGTTCCTGTATCTCATCGAGATGGATGCTCAGGTAGGTCAGCCATAAACCCGTTGGGGGGGGGGGATTTTTGTGAATTCATTAGTAATCCAATTTTATTGGTCTCACACAAACAACTACACACACTACATGCAGTGAAATGCTTTTTAGTACGAATTTCGGGTTGCCAAATTCTATTTTCTTTTCCTTCTCAGCTGCCAGGGAAGCTGAACGAACTGGACAATAATGGCGATCTGGCTTTGGACCTGGCCTTGTCCAAAAAACTGGAGAGCATTGCCACCACCTTGGTCAACAACAAAGCAGATGTGGACATGGTTGATCAGAGTGGCTGGAGCCTCTTGCACAAAGCCATCCAGAGGGGTGAGTGCTAGTATTGCCTTAAAACATCATCATCAACAGTCTCTGATGTTGGTGGTAAAATAAACAAACGGTGTTGTAGAATACTCTCTCTCTCTTTTTTTTTTAAAATTTTTCCTTCCTCTATGCATTACACTGATATAAATCTTCTATAAAGGAGTGTTTATATTTTTTTTCTTCTGTGTGGATTCAGGAGATGAGTTTGCTTCCACTTTCCTGATACGCCACTCAGCCCAAGTAAACGCAGCCACAGTAGGAGCAGTAGAGACACCGCTGCACCTTGTCTGCTCCTTCAGCCCAAAGAAGCACAGTGCTGAGGTGATGAGCGGCATGGCCCGCATCGCAGAGGCCTTGCTCAAAACCGGCGCCAACCCCAACATGCAAAACAGCAGAGGACGGTGGGTATCGTAGTATAGATTAGAAATGAGCCTCGTTTCGTTTAATGTTATCATGCAGCCCTGTGGACACCTGCATCTTTTAAAACATTACCGAAGCGAGCTTTATTTTGTATCCTTTACCTTTCAGAACACCTTTACATGAAGCAGTGCTGTCAGGAAACGAACCTGTGTTTAATCAACTCCTTCAGTGCAAACAGTGAGCATAATACTCCTTCGTCTGACAGGCAATCTTTTTTTAAGATATGTATTCAAATATACTAATGACTTTATTCATTCAGGCTGGACATGGACCTGAAAGACCACGAAGGCAATACTGCACTGTGGCTGGCTCTGCAGTACATTACAGTGTCATCTGATCCCTCCATTAACCCCTTCGACGATGAGGCCCCTGTAGTCAACGGCACCTCGTTCGACGAGAACAGCTTTGCGGCTCGGCTCATACAAAGAGGAAGCGATCCCAACGCTCCAGACGCCTCAGGTGAGTACTCTCGTACTTCATGCCCTGCACACCCATGCATTTTACACATTATGGTCTAAATTTGTAAATAACTATTTTTACTTGGTCTTTTCTTTTAGGAAACTGCCTTATTCAGAGAGCAGCCCTTGCAGGAAGTGAAGCAGCTGCCATCTTCCTGGCCACCCATGAAGCAAAGGTCAATCATAGTAATAAATGGGTAAGTGTATTCAAATGAGCAAGTGCATTTTTATGTCAAACCATGGTTATAGTTTTTGTTTCTTTTTTTTTCCTTTTTTCAATTACCGTGCATTAAAGTAATTGCATGTAGGATTTATATTTGTGAATGTGGATTTGAAATACTTTAGCTCACGTGTGCCATGAGATTGATCCGCACAGTTGTTTGGATTTGTTACTTTACAGTGTCGTCCTGAATTTGCATAGAATTCATGCATCTATTTCCTCTGTTGGTCTGTGTTTTGCATGTGTTTGTGTAGCAAGTGCGTTTTTTTTTTTTTGTTGTTGTTGTTGTTTTTTTAAATAGGTGACATTTTTTGCCTTTGTTAATTCCAGTGCACTGTGTTTTCTTCGTAGGGAGAAACTCCCCTGCATACAGCATGTCGCTGCGGATTAGCAGCTCTGACGGCCGAGCTTCTGCAGCAGGGGGCCAATCCTAATCTACAAACCCACACTGCCTTGCCTGACGCAGGGGACCGGAGCCACGGCGTCTCATTACAGAGCCCTCTGCACTTGGCCATCGTTCACAACCACCCAGATGTGGTGTCTGTTATACTAGAGCAGAAAGGTACTACTATAGTCCTTAATAGGGTTTGTTTACTATTACTATTGGGATAATGATTCCATTCTTCCATTCTGTATCCTAGCCAATGCTCTCCATGCCACCAACAACCTACAGATCATCCCAGACTTCAGCCTTAAAGATTCCCTGGACCAGACTGTGCTCGGACTTGCTCTCTGGACAGGTATTGACTTACAGATATAGATCTGAACACCAAACTATCCTCATGTAATTAAATAACGCTGATCATTTGTCAGGAATGCACACCATTGCCGCACAGCTCCTGGGATCAGGGGCAGCCATTAATGACACCATGTCAGATGGCCAGACTCTTCTCCACATGGCCATCAAGAGACAGGACAGCAAGAGTGCCCTGTTCCTGCTAGAGCACCAAGCAGACATCAATGTAAGGTAAGGTGTTTCCAGGCAGTAGAAGGGACCTTTATGGTGTAGCTGAGTGCAGTTCGGTGATGTTTGTCACAGAAATAAATGGTATAAACCCCCTTCTGTCAAAAAAAACGGATTCCAGGTATAAAACTGGAATTAGCATCACCAGTGGGGATGTACATATCTGTAACTGATCTGGATTCATTTTACTGTGAGTCAATAATTTAAAGGTTCTCTTGACGTCCAGGACACAGGAGGGACAGACAGCCCTGCAGCTGGCCATCAGTAACCAGCTCCCCTTGGTGGTGGATGCTATCTGTACACGTGGAGCAGACATGTCAGTGGTGAATGAGAAGGGAGATCCTCCACTGTGGCTTGCCTTAGAGAATGGCTTAGAGGATATTGCCTCGACATTGGTAAGGGCAACCAGGAAATTTGCTGTCTTTTCCTTCTGCTAAGATTTCTCTGTGCTTGTCTTATGGTTGTATTTGTGCTAGAGTTTGCTATGATTTTGCTCTGGCTCCTGATATGATAGGTCAGGCATGGCTGTGACACAACATGCTGGAGTTCAGGACCAGGAGGGTGCCAGCAAACATTGCTGCACCGAGCCATCGATGAGAACAACGAGATCTCCGCCTGCTTCCTTATACGCAGGTTTGCACACGTGCTCTAATCATATCTGATGCTGACGCAGCATTGTTCAGCACGTTTCAGACATGCGTACAGTACAAAGCCTTTTTTTTTCCTGCAATCTGATTGGTGTGACCTAAATTTCAGGTGCAGCAATAACTGTGTTTATGGAGCTGGATTGTGAATATATTCATTTGTATATGACAGTTGTTGTATTTTCCCCTCCAGATGAATGCCTTAAACACATTAAATAATTACAAAATGGTCTAAAATGTAAAATAAAATATACAGATTTTTTTATTTAGTCTAAATCTAAGAGTTTTCTCTTTGTGTATGTGGTTCTCTCTTTCAGTGGCTGTGATGTGAACAGTCCTCGGAGGCCTGGAGCTAACGGGGAGGGAGACGAGGAGGCGCGGGATGGACAGAGCCCTCTGCATCTGGCTTCCTGTTGGGGCCTCGAGGAGGCGGTGCAGTGCCTTCTGGAGTTTGGAGCAAACGTTAATGCACAGGTACTAACACAGTTCCCGGGTGATTAACATTCTCATATGAATCTATAAAATATTCCATATCACAGGAATGTTACAAATATATATATTAAGATATACTGTAAGTACTATGAAACTATATTGTAGTGGAGTGTGCTAGAGGGGTGTATTTCCTCATATTCACCGCGTTCCCACGATGCTGTTACATGTAGGATGCAGAGGGCCGGGCACCAATCCATGTGGCCATCAGTAACCAGCACAGCGTGATTATCCAGCTTCTCATCTCACACCCAGACATCCGACTGAACCTGAGAGATCGGCAGGGCACAACGCCGTTTGCCTGCGCCATGACTCACAAGAACAACAAAGCAGCAGAAGCCATCCTCAAAAGAGAACCCGGAGCAGCCGAGCAGGTGGGATAGCAAGAGGGAGACAGATGGCTATAACTGTGGTGAAGAACATTGCGCAAGTGTCATTTCTCTCAAAGATCGTTGCCTCTTTGTGGATTAGATCCATGACCACAGATGACCGAGTTCTATTTTAGCATCCATGTGAATTATACATCATGATGAAGTCTATCCTAAGGCACTGTGCCATTAAATGGCTTGCACATAATTAACAATGTTCTCTCAGTCTGTAAAATAATGTCTTTACGTATAGTATATGCTGTTTTAGGAAAATAATCAAGGACTAGATACATTGATTATTGTCCAATAATTGCATGTTTTCTTCATCTTTACCTTTATCTTTATAATTTGACAGAATGGCATCATACTTGAATGACATCATATACACGCGCACACACACACACACACACACAGCACTATGATCACAGTCATTCTGGTATATATACATATATTGTATAAAATATCCAGGGGTTTTATAGGGTTCTGTAAGCTGTGAAGAAGTCATGATTCATTTGAGCACATAAACGCCTCACCCGGTTGCTGTCTCTTCGTGTCTCTGCTTAGGTTGACAACAAGGGCCGTAACTTCCTTCACATCGCCGTGCAGAACTCTGACATCGAGAGTGTGCTTTTCCTGATCAGTGTGCAGGCTAACGTTAACTCCAGAGTGCAGGACACAGCCAAACTCACACCACTGCACCTCGCCGTGCAGGCCGGCTCTGAGATCATCGTGCGCAACCTGGTAAGCCCTTCGTAGAAGAAGACGCCAGATGCCAGAGGTTGTCTGATTATGATACCAGTTAAAAGTTAATGGGGTTTCATGGCTCTGTGTCATTAATTACCTTATAGGGTGTATAAGATATAGAAAGCACACTGATTGATAGCCCTGGATCACTATTGACACGTGTTATACGTTGTCATGTTATAACAGTTAAACAGAGCTCTTCAGTAGTTTCCAAAACACACCAGTCCAACACTACTGACATGAACAGAGGTTGCAGATTTCAGGGATTTTAGCTGGGTCTCCATTTCTGGTGATTGCTGCTACAGAGCTCTCATTATCAAATGTTTGGGAGAATTAATACATTTATTTATGTATTTTTAAGATACAGAGGATCTGTATTTCACTTTGTTCATAATATTAAACAAACATTTCTTTTTATTTAGAAAAACATGTACGCGAGTCGTTAAAAGCGCTATACAAATAAATCTGAATTTCAACAATTGACGTTGTCTCGAAGCAGCTTTACAGAACATAAACATAGAACAAAAGTTTATTATAAAGATTAATATAATACAAAATTTAAGATTAATATTAGATATATTTGAATGTTTGTTTTTATCCCCAATGAGCAAGACTGAGGTGACTCAGGTGACTGTTGTGAGGAAAAACTCCCTTAGATCGTAAAGGAAGAAACCTTGAGAGGAACCAGACTCAAAGGGGAACCTCATCCTCATCTGGGTGACACCGGAGGGTGTGATTATAAATATACAGTCTGACAGTCTGTCCTCAAAGACCACATGGAGTTGGCATCTCCTCATCTTTAGTATAGCAGAGTCTAACTGGTGCTGGAACATCTCTAGATGTCTCAGGATCCTCACAAATTCGGCCTCTTCTCAGTAAAGGTCCAAAATTTTCATAGCACAGAAGACAATCGGAGCTGGTGCAATTTCCGGATGCCTCAGGATGGGTAGAAAGAGAGAAGCAGTAGAGAGGGATTAATGTAGCTACTGTTCATATTATTAGCAAGTAGTAGATGATATTGTGCATGTATTAGAGCATTATGGGATGTATTATTTGTACACCTGACTAAAGAGAAGTTTTTTATCTACATTTAAACTGGGAAAGTGTGTCTGAGCCCCGGTCACTATCAGGAAGACTATTGTAAAGTTTGGGAGCTAAATACGAAAACATCCTGTGACAGGATGTGATCGAATTAAATCACGAACCTGCTATCTTGAGTTGAGTCATGTTCAGAGTGTTACACCACTAATACCTCTGTATGTAGGACTAAATTTGACCTATTTGTGTGGATTTACATGACTGTGATGATGGTGTTCTCATGATTGTTGTGTATGTGATTCAGATCATGGTGTGTTTGTGTTCAGCTTCTAGCAGGTGCTAAAGTGAACGAGTTGACTAAACACCGGCAGACGGCTCTACATTTGGCGGCGCAGCAAGATCTGGCCACTATTTGCTCCGTACTGCTCGAAAACGGTGTCGATTTTCCGGCTGTCGACGAGAACGGAAACAACGGTGCATATCTGTATTTCTAAAACCACATCAAATGAACTTGAATCAAAGTCAGAGTCTCGTAAATGTAAAATCTTGACTCGTTTTTGTCTCAGCTCTACACCTCGCTGTGATGCAGGGTCGCCTGAATAACGTGCGAGTCCTTCTCACTGAGTCGAACATTGACGCAGAGGCCTTCAATCTCAGGTACACGTCCACGAATAACGCCCGTCGGCTGCCACGCAGAATTATTGAAATAATGAGAATTAAAGGATTGCTTTTCATTTCATTTCGTCACCTTCAGGGGACAGTCTCCAATGCATGTCCTCGGTCAATACGGGAAGGAAAATGCAGCAGCCATCTTTGAGCTGTTCTTGGAATGTATGCCAGAGTATCCACTGGATAAACCGGATAACGAAGGGAATACAGGTTAGTGCACTTTGGGGGATGTGGTAGTCTAGTGGTCTACGGTGTTGGATTACCGTTCGGAAGGTTGCTAGCTCGAATCTCAGGTCCACCGAGCTGCCACCGCTGGGCCCTCCAGCAAGGCCCCCAATCCTCATTTGCTCAGTTGTATAAAGTCTGCCAAATGCCATGAATATATTTTCCCCCATTGATTCTGTGTAATATGTTTGTATATGAGTTTAGAAATGAGGACTACTTATGGCTGTTTTTATTTATACCTATAAACCTTATAAAGGATGATGTTCTAGTTGTTCCTAGACCAGTAAATTATGCTTGTAGTAAATGACTAGCCTTTAAATGTATATTAAAGAGCAACTCCACCGACTTTCATTAAAATGGCAATTTAAACACAATATTTTGAAGATTTTCCAGTATTTAAGTGCCCCAATAGAGTTACAACCCGCACCAGTCTGGTCACTCTTCTCTGACCTCTCTCATCAACAAGACATTACTGAAATGAAGCCCGAAGGTGTTTTGTTCACCGAACACACTAAATGCAAAAAAAAAAAAAAGTCATTAGATTTGCTCTTTAAACAATGTATATTGTTACACAGCTTGTTTTGTGTTGATGGGCAATGAAACAATGTCTGTTGCTTGGGCAGATCCGATTTGGTTACTCATTTGTGTGCTTGTCGTTGCTCTTCAGTGCTTCTCTTGGCCTATATGAAAGGAAACGCTAATCTCTGTCGTGCCATCGTGAGGGCTGGAGCTCGTCTGGGCGTCAACAACAACCAGGGCGTAAACATCTTCAACTATCAAGTGGCCACTAAGCAGCTCCTCTTCCGCCTGCTAGGTACGAGATCCACAGCTTTTACATTTTCTGCTTAAGTAAAGCCTAATATCCTAACTAACACACCAATAATCATATATTTGTTAGTTTAGAGTTTATTCATTTTTATGAATTTGGCTATCAAAAGTTCATCATGCGCCGAATAAAAATTCTATTTAATTATTTATTAAAAAAAAAAATTTTTTTTTTAAAGATATGCTGTCCAAAGAGCCCCCGTGGTGCGACGGCTCCAACTGTTACGAATGTGCTGCCAAGTTTGGAGTAACCACGAGAAAGCATCACTGGTATGTACTTGGACTGCACTTATCTCTACACAATACCCGTATCTTTTGGAAACAAGTCCGATTCTGTAAACCGCTTCTTTTCCTCTCATCTCACCAGCCGTCACTGCGGCCGCTTGCTGTGCCACAAGTGCTCCGTCAAGGAGATCCCCATCATCAAATTCGATCTGAACAAGCCCGTCCGCGTTTGTGACATTTGCTTCGACGTGCTAACTCTGGGTGGAGTCTCCTAACAGCACCAGCAGGGCGTCGGTGGCACAAACACTAAACCAGACCACGGTGGATAGAAATGTGGAGACGGAGAGAAGGGAGGAACAAGAAGGGACTTAAACGTACAGATCACAATTTTTACTACTATTACAGACTTTTCTGAACAAAACAACTGTGTATGTATGTTCTAGTACCGACATCTATTAAGGATCAAAATGAAAGTAGTGAAGGAGCTCTTAACTCTAATCTTGAGGACCTTGTGTTCTGCGACACACCTGATCTAACTGCTCAGCTAATGATTTAAGGAAAACTCCACCCTGAATGACGTACATATGAATATGCCATCTTCAGAATCAACACGGTGGACTGGGTTCGCTTTGGTTACTGGTTTTTCTCCATTACCCACAATTCCGTTAGAATACTGAATTGTGATATTAACGGCAGTGGGATTTTAGTTCTAGAGATGCAGTAACGGACACAAAGGTCCTTTGGTGTGACATCATCTATACACTCTTTACCGAAGCTTTATCGCTCACGCTAATACAGCCGTCAGCACTGTCGGCACGAGTGTGACACATAGCTGTACTGCATTCTGGATCCTTGTGTCCAACATCTTGCTGTCTGCTATTTCTATACGAGTGAGAAAAGAGGCTCTTGCTAAGGAGTGAAGAGAGAAACCTCATCATTATACCATGTTTAAGATCTTTTTTTATGTAGTACGTAAGCCAGCAGTGTCCCTCTGTGACGAGAAGTACATCACTATCTACGAAATTAGCACCAGTATCTCTAAGCATAAGAAGATATTCCACCATAACTGTACTTCATGTGTTTCAGGGTGAAGTTTTCCTCTAATGACATAAGCCAGGTCTGATGAATACAGAAGACTCGAATTAAGACCGGAGTTAAGAGCCTCTGAAGTAGCAGAAAGCAACCGAAAACAACTATAGAGCCGTAGAACTCGATTACAAACCCAACACCAGTCATAATATGTCAGCATAAAACACCACATACGTAGGTTTGAAGACTTTCAGTACCGAGCATTGAATACAAAGGACGATAGAATCCGAATAAAGAATTATCCCAAGATCGGATAATTAGCCGTTCCTCTTCAGAGGGTTTAAAAGCCTTAATCACGTCGGCCTGAGTGAAGCTTTTTGTTTACTCGAGGAGCGTTGACGAACCTTTACTATATCCTTGCACCTAAGGTCCACAAAGGGTTAACGATCACCCTGATGGCCAGAACACAGCGAAACACAAGGTTAACTCCACATCAAGCACATTTCAGTAAATGATGTGATTTTCGACTTTGTCGTCTGTTAATTAATCCCTGATGTGCATCAGTTCATGTTTGTTAATCAGTGAGGAGTCTGCGTATTAAATGCACTTTTTATTCTTCCATTAACATTTATTCTATGTTTTCAAGAAGAAATTCACAGCTGAACAACGTGGCATTTCCTGACCCGAACAAAAAAGGAAGAAAAAAAAACTACTATTACCAAGTAAACCTGAGGATTTAGGTGCAGACGTATGAGGAGTTTTCTACTATGCATATGCACATTTATCATAGCACTGTCCTAATCATTCTGATCACCAAAGCATACATTCCATTTAACCTATGATGTAATACCGAATTTCGTTTACTTTTTCATTTTTTTTTTTTTTAAATCTTCAGATTTGCCTGACGTCACATTTAGTTGACCGCATTATGTTTTAAATTCTTTCGGCTGCACTTTATCCTATTTTTTTTTGTTTTTTTCCTGATCGTACAAAAGGAGAATGTGACATTCTTGGTTGAGTCCACAGTCTATTCTAGGTTCTGTTAACTTGTACAGCTAATTGTATACTATTTTTGACCACTACAACTGTTTTGTACTGAAACGCAGGTTGTGCTTTTTGCCTCTGTCCGATCTCTTATGCACACTGTCGTATCTGTATGCTCAGATATCTCGCCTGTCACTTCCTCTAGTATCCTTTTCAAGAAAGGGAGGACAACTTTACATTAAGGTCATAAAATGATTAAAAAAAAACACATCAATTGATCGGGTTTTTGTTTTTTCAGTTCACCAATGGAAAGAGGGAAGATTAATGCTTTTCATATGAACGTTATATTTAGATTTACTGAATGATTAAAACATTTAAATATTAGCTGAACATTAAAAGGAATCAAATCAAACAAGTCTAAACTTTTATTGTGTATTAAAATCTTTTCATAGATGTGTGTGATGTTTCGACGTAGTAAACTTATAAAAGAATTCCTTGTCACTGCGGTCCTCCAGAAAACATCCAGAAAAATCCTACATATAGCAGCTTTAAATGTGACCTGTCTGGTTGTCCATCCTGAGACCAGACAAACCAGATGATATTGCTTTAAATTAAGTAACTAATGACCAGCTCAGCCTTAAATTAGGCATGACTCTGCCTGAGGTGAACAGTCTTTATACTCCTGGAGATTTGGGTTGTTTGATTGTGTGGGATCGTCCAGTCGTACACACACGCAGCGTGTGTGACCCGACCCAGGTGAGAAGAGCATTCTGGGAACACCAGCCCAGTCTCTGTGGACTCCGCCGCTGGAAAAGACAACACAGATTGCAGTCTTGCACATTAAAGCAGCAGTATGTAACTTTTGGTTTATGATTAAGCGCTCTCATCCATTCTGGTATAAATATATTATTGCAAGTGATGTGATTTTTAACATCAGTTAAAGCATTTCCTAGTCGGATTCAAGAAAGAAAGAAAAACGATGACAAAAGCATGTTGTAGGCTTTACGGTTTGAAGCAACACGGAACAAGTACAACGGTTTTTAGTTTCAAAATGACATTGAAATAAAATGCCTCCAATTCCGAAATGTAATCTCTTAAATTACAATGTTCATTTAAATCCTACAAACATTCACAGATTTTCTTATTGATATACATGACGCTTCCGCCACCTAGTGGCAGAGACAGACTTCTTTAAAGGATGGTGGGATGTGGTAGCTCAGTGGTTAAGGTATTGAGCTACTGATCGGAAGGTCATGGGTTCGGGCCCCTGAGCAAGGCCCTTAACCCTCAGTTGCTTAGTTGTAAGTCACTCTGGATAAGGGTGTCTGCTAAATGCCATAAATGTTCAGATTTTCTGGACCTGGTTGTGTGGTGACAGAGTTACCTTTTAGTGGAGCACCAAACACGTCCTCCTCTGTCTGAGTTCCACTCGGAGTTACAGGCAGGATAAAGCTTGTTCTGCTCCTCAGCCTGGGCTTTCAGTTTCAGCCCCTGAGCTAAAGAGGCCTCCAGCTTCTGCAGGACGCTTGTGGGCTTTCCGCTCTTACTGTAGAACCGACCGATTAACTTACCTGTGAAGCGAAAAAAATAAAATAATGCATGGAGGAACTGGAGAAAACGTGAAATCTTACCGTACGCTTTCACCGTACTAACAATTTTCCTCATATCGATGCATATATTGATCAGCCAAAAATGACCCAACATGTTCATTGCACAACTGATTTAGATTGTGACATCTACAAAATTCCACAAAAGGTCAAATGACATCTAAACAGTGAAAAAGTGCCTCTAAAGCACTGCAATGTTGCGTGGCTTATGGTACTGCTGCCGGTTCTCTGTAGCTTTTTCTGCAGCTAATCACAAACCTACTGCTGTGTGGGGTAAATGTGTACAAGTGCGTGGCTTTACGATGCTTTCTTTTCAACCTTCTTACTTGCAAACTCCATCCAACTGTATCTTACCTACAGGTGTGTAGTCCTTCTGATAGAAAGCCAGCCAGTCGTAGAGGGCCACTACCTGAGATGGGGACAGGTCGGAGACATCGTCGGTCAACCCTGCGTCTGTAAATTCGCCTGTCACAAAAGCCCTGGATGCATCTCTGCCTGAAAATATATCAACACACGATAACACAGAGTTGCACGTAAAGAACGGGGGCTTATCACTTTATACACTATCCTCAAGCTGGAGCAAATCTGCCATTATGTTGCTTTATTGCTTGCTGCAGAAACAAAAATCCAGGGACTGGATTCAGACCTGATCCAACTCGTGTGTGTGTGTGTGTGTGTGTGTGTGTGTGTGTGTGTGTGTGTGTGTGTGTGTGTGTTGTACTCAGTTTTCAGCATCAGTATCCTGGAGAAATACCTGTAAAGAAGCGGTAGCTTCCAGCAGGACCATAATGCTTCCTTCCCTTTTCAACATCAAACACTTGCCCTAAAATAGCCAGGTAGAGTCCTTTACTGTCCTCCCTGCCCTGATACAGTGACAGCTCCTCTTGGCTCAGAAGTCTGTCTGAGTCCTGAGACACATCAGCCAGATCAAAACGCCAAAGATTTACCCACTCAGACCCGCTCCATAACGCCAAACTGACTGAAATAAGCGCTACAACATATTTTATCATCGTGCTGCTTTACAACCGAACCATGACATCACAGGCAATCATAAGCCTACTGTAAACACAGCACGTGACACAACACCGTGAACTTCCGGGTTCTGGTTGCTCGTACTGCGCATGTCTGGGGAAAAAATGTAAACATTTGACTTGTAACTTTTTTTTAATAAAAACTATTTCAAAACGGGAGATTACTGAATAAATTCACATCAATCAATTGTAATATTTGAAACGATTCAAATTAGGGAAGCTCTGGGAAAATAAAATAAATAAATAATAAACCTGTATAAATGATTTTTTTTGAAGTTGTAGTACTGGAGGCAGGCGATAGAGGGCGCGTTGTTACACACAACGTATGAACGAGGATCGCGGAAGTTTGCTGACAAATCTGTATGTAACCCTTTGGCTGTGACGCTACGGACATCAGATGCGGTAGTGAATGACACCGACTGCAAGCAGAGTCTGTATGTCTAAAGAGCCTGAATCACGGAGCTGAAAGGGATAACGTGTGGGGAATATCAGTGATGGGGAACGCGGAGAGCGGCGGTACAGGGAGCGGTGACGAGGAGGACATCGAGGCGGAGAGCCCGAGTTTCACGGAGGGCGGCACGGCCTCTGCGGCGGCGCCGGGAGTCGGAGCTGGTGTCGGCGGTAATAACACAGCAACAAGAGGATCGGGGCGCAACGGCAGCAGCAGGGGTTCAGCTCACGCTCCTGTAGCGAGCTCCGGCCTGCCGTCTCCAGAGGCCCTGATGGAGCAGGTGAGGCTGAGAGAGGCGGCGGGCCGCACCGGTGACACCGCCACTCTCACCGTGTCGGAATCTGCCATCGCCCGCAACGAGAGCGCGCTGGTGCGCTGGCTGGAGGAGCGACTCGGCCGCGGCGAGGAAGCGCTCACACTGGAGCAGTTCTGTGACATGCTGGAGAGCAGAGACGCGCAGAGAGAAGAGTGTGAGGAGGTAAATATGTCTGTAACTAAGAGTAAAAAGTATACAGTCTGGTTGTGGACAAGTTTGTAACGTTGTACGTGTCACTAGATCCGTAAATGTAATGAACAAAGCCATGTAATGAACCTGCCTAGATGTTTTGTCTTTTGTTTACATTTCTCCGTTCTGGACATTATTCCCGCCTCCATCTTCCTAGACATTACCCCCGCCCACAACTTTCTGGACATTATTCCCGCCTCCAACTTTCTGGACATTATCCCTGCCTCCAACTTCCTAGACATTAGCTCCTCCTCTAACTTTCTGGACATTAGCCCTGCCCCCACCTTTCTGGACATTAGCCCTGCCTCTAACTTTCTGGACATTAGCCCCACCCCCACCTTTCTGGACATTAGCCCCACCCCCACCTTTCTGGACATTAGCCCCACCCCCACCTTTCTGGACATTAGCCCTGCCTCTAACTTTCTGGACATTAGCCCCGCCCCCGCCTTTCTAGACACACACTTGGGTCACTAGTTAAGGTTTCCTCAGATGGTGCGGTGCTGATAATCGGTATAATAGAATACCGAAAGTCTTTAGAAATCCATTATTCAGGGTCTTTTCTAACTCGATTGAACCTTCTCATTAAAATCCTTTCTCATTGCTACCCATGTAATAGGAAGTACATTAGTTAATCATTAATACATCACCATCTCAGAGAATCTGGAAGTCACTCGAGAGACTATAACATCGACTCAGCGCTAGGAGGTTTCTTAGCGGTGCAAGAGAGAAGGGTTTGTCTGGAGTTTTTGTGTTATTGACCGAGAGCTAAACTTGCTGTGCTGTCAGTATGGGAGAGGCGTCGTTGCTGTCTGCCTGCTGTCAATCACAAGGACATGAGTCGATCCTGGAAGTCTCTAGAAAAGGAAGAAAGCACTTTCCTCCAAGCGTTGTATGAGCTGTTTGGGTGCCTTCTCGTGCCCTGGGGAAAGCACATGTTAGTCTTCATCAGACCCGGTTTTGGGGAAATTTTGGTGGGCTGGAACTGACCAGACTAAATTGGGGAAATTCTATGTTACTAATGCAGCAAAGCAACTTCATTCTGTTCATCGAGATCTGAGTGACATATTTACATTGTTCCAACAGCATCATCAGGTAAATGAGGCATTGAACAGAAAACCAAGAGATCGATGCTGTTTGTCCAGAATGAGATGGACATGAGCCTCTGCAGAGAAGAATATAACTATAATATAAGAGCCAAACATCGACAGAGAAAGCCATCCATTACAAACAAGTAGAAAATGTGAAATAACACACATTTAATATGTTATGACAAACTTTAAAAAAAAAAAACATACAGCAAACATTTTTCTACCAGTATTACCAGAAGCTCAGCCTACTGAAAAAAGTCGGCGTACTTCACCAGCGTGCCAGTAAGCCGAGCACTTTGACACGTTTTCCGTCAGCTCATGAACAGGCAAAACGTAGCATGTGTTTCTTAACGTAGCGTGCATCTCATCGGCTGTCTAATTCAGTAGTCTGGATGTTGATCAGGGAGTCGACCATTATAAGATCTGGCTAAAGTACAAAATACGACTAGTGCAATGAAACATATTTTCTGTTGCCTCTTAGCTAAAAAAACTTCTTTTCCAAATGTAAGGGGCTTGTTATCGTTGTTGTAGCTCTTGGGTGATTACTCACATTAGTGATTGTTGTATTTTATATATATATATATATATATATATATATATATATATGTATGTATATATATATATATGTATGTGTGTGTGTGTGTGTGTGTGTATGTGTATATGAATATATATATATATATATAATGTTTGGCAGGTTATGAAGGTTTGTGTAGGTTAGTGATAGTTTACGTTGGTTTATGAAGGTTAATGTCAGTTTATGTAGGTAAATGTCAGTTTGTTTGAATGCTTAATGATTTTAAAAAATCCACTAACGTACAGTCCTACTTGAGGTACCATTATTTTGAACTATTCGCCAGAATCTACTTTAAACAACATTATTTTTTATGTTAACGCTACCGGTTTTGTCCGTTGTGGATAAATTCCAGTGGTAATGTTTTTATAACATGAGTCATGTCACTTGAAATTGAGTCATCAGCATCCCAGTGTGTATGGAGCTATTTACCGAATACTGATTCACAAAACTAGGGAGATACAGTAGAGAGCAGATTGAGACGCACCCATAGTTATATTTATGGTGAGATATAAAACATTACAGGGTGGGCTTTTTTCTGTAACATCACGTCACTAGGTGTTTTATTCCTTGTTCAACACAACAGTCTTCTGAGGAAACTCAACAAAAAAAAAACCAACACATCACATCAACTTTAAAATTTTTATTGTATAGACAACCTGCTCGTATCGCTCGCACTCCCGAGCAGCTGTTCGAGGTTCCGCAACAAACCGTACATAGTAGCCGAGTTCGGAAGTTACACGTTACCTCGTCCAGCCAATCGTTCGAGTGTTGTATCGTAAACAAAAGCCACTGGTGCTGTTTTGATTCAAAATAAGGACTTTTATTTACATAACACCATTCAACTGTGACTCCAGATGCTAAACTGTGTGTGCAACAGTAAGCATGGTTTAAAAATGCTTTATACAGAGAGACTTTTTATTGAGATTTTTATTGTAACACAAGTGCTACAAGGATGGCAAAAAAGGACCAACAAAGCAAATGTTGCATACAGGTGTGTTTAATAGCTTAATAATGACTAACATTAATGGACAATTATTGATGTAATTCATTATATAGAGTAGTAAAAAAAAAAAACGGTAATATTAATCGGTTGTAAGATTGAAATACTCTTTGTATTATAATATATAAATATATATATATAAGTAAACCTGATTTGGGGGGTATAGGGGTCTAACTAAACTTTATAGAATGAATCTGTTTTCAAATATATTACATAAATAAGACCGCCTTTTGGAATGAATTAAAAAATAATCTTATACAACTCTTTAATCTGGGGGGCACAGTGGCTTAGTGGTTAGCAAGTTCGCCTCACACCTCCAGGGTTAGGGGTTTAATTCCCGCCTTGTATGTGTGGAGATTGCATGTTCTCCCGTGCCTCGGGGGTTTCCTCTGGGTACTCCGGTTTCCTCCCCCGGTCCAAAGACATGCATGGTAGGTTGATGGGCATCTCTGGAAAATTGTCCGTAGTGTGTGAGTGAATGTGTGTGTGTGTGCGCCCTGCGATGGGTTGGCACTCTGTCCTGCCTCGACGCTCGATGATGCCTGAGATAGGCACAGGCTCCCCATGAGTTCAGATAAGCAGTAGAAAATGAATGAATGAATTTATAATAGCAGTTTCCTTATTTAATGTTATGTACAGTTTCAAATGAATGGCAACTAGTAAAAAGTCTCCTGTTGATTACAGCAGAAATAGCTGAAGCAACTGAGTACATTTGAATTAACAAACAAGATAACTAATTTCTAGTTATTGGATGACTGCCACTGTGTTCTAAACATCTACATGAAAAGTCCTGCATCAAAAATCCAAATTTTATTGTGTTCGGATAAGCGGTAGAAAATGAACGAACGAATGAACTCTTTAATCCAAGGAGCTTTACACAGTGTTTAAGTGGTTGAAGGTAACACGCTGCTGAATGAGCACTTGGGGCACCTGGAAGAGAAAAAATAGACAGGTTTTATTCTAAAACTGATGAAAAGCATTAAATTCGGGCGAATCAGATGACTAATGCTATGTTTACGCGACAAAGCGCCTGGAGCTCATTTCTGGTAAGAGTTGGTGAGTGGTAAAAAAAAAAAAAGAAAAGTTTACCTTTATGCAAATACAGAGCGACTCATTGCAGATATTCAAATCTCCCTCAAGAAAAATGTATAATATATACATTATATTAGCTATAATATTATAGTTATACATTATATATAATGTATAATATTAGCTGCGATTAAAATGCCAGCCTATTGATAAACGTTGTTACTATGACAACCAGTCATGGGATCACCTACTGATGAAAATCACTGATTTGCAGAGTCATTTTTTATTTTATTTTATTTTTATTAAGTCCCGCTGCTAGTAATAATAACGTCATGACTTCAGTTACTTTTACAGTGTCATTATCTGTCCAGGGAAAAAACCTGCTCGTGTTGCGTTTATCGATAGCCGTCGTTGATTGACACTATTGCTTTCTCTCCACGGCGCAATCCGAAAGCTGCTTGTCTAACTGCGAGGACTTTGCTCCTTTGCGCAACAACTCTGATACAGCTGCATCGGGCGAGGAAGCATGGCGACTCATCAGGAAAGATATGATGTATGCTAGTTTGCTAACCTGTCTGTTGGAATTACAGATAGTTGGAAGTAAAGGAGTGAGGGATAAAAACAGGAGCTTTGTTTTCTCTCTCCAAGATCACGGGAATGAACAAAAATCAGTCGGACTCTGTGATCTACAGAGGAACTTGCAATTTTGCTACGTCGTCACAACACATTCAGCCAAAGCCCTTTTCCCCTGACAGCTCTCACAGGACGGTGTTGCATGTGTGCGAGTTCAAGAAGCACAGAAAGCACAACAGAAAGCACAACATAATCAAGTTAATCAAGTTCTCCAATTGTTTTGTAGCATGTGCTGAAGTGTCTTTTTATACACGGCAACAATTACAGCTTTTTCATAGCGAATAATGAAATGTGACCAAAGGTCTGCGAGAGCAAGTTAGTTCCTGTTCTCACTTACATTAACCATCACCCTAACAGCCTCTTACACTTTCTCTCTCTCTCTCTCTCTCTCTCTCTCTCTCTCTCTCTCTCTCTCACACACACTCTTCTCTATCTCTCTCTCTGTCTCTCTCTCTCTCTCTTTCTCTCTGTCTCTCTTTCTCTCTGTCTCTCTCTCTCACACTCTCTCTCTCTCACACTCTCTCTCTCTCACAGTCTCTTCTCTCTCTCTCTCTCTGTCTCTCTCTCACACTCTTCTCTCTCTCTCTTCTCTCTCACTCTCTCTCTCACACTCTCTTCTCTCTCCCCCCCCTTTCTCTCTTCTTTCTATCACTCTCCCCTTCCTCTATCCCACTCTTTCCTTTCTCTCCCTGTCTCTCTCTTTCTCCCCTTCCTCTGCCCTCCCTCTTACCACTCTCGCTCACTCTCACTTTCTCTTTCGCTCTCTCTCTCTCTCTCTCTCTCTCTCTCTCTCTCTCTCTCACACACACACACACACACACACACACACACACACACACACTCCCCTTTTTCGCTCTTCTTTCTATCACTCTTCCCTTCCTCTATCCCCCTCCTCTTTCCCCCTCTCTCTTTTCTTTCCTCTCTCTCTCTCTCTCTCTCTCTCTCTCACACACTCTTCTCTCTCTCTCTCTCTCTCTCTCTCCCCTTTCTCTCTTCTTTCTATCACTCTCACCTTCCTCTATCCCTCTCTTTCCTTTCTCTCTCTCTCTCTTTCTCCCCTTCCTCTGCCCTCCCTCTTACTACTCTCGCTTTCTCTTTCGCTCTCTCTCTCTCTCTCCCTCTCTTCATCCCCCTTCCTCTATCCCTCTATATAAATGAGTAGCTTTACAAAGCATCAACACCGACCAAAATCCTCTACGATATAAACGTTATATAAAAATCTTACAGAAAATACATATTTCATCGAGAATCAACCGAACCAATCAGAATAAAGAATTCAGCACGGCTGCGGAGTAAAGAAACATAATGGAGAATTAGTAAATGTTAAGATATTCTCAGTGGATCTGTCAGTTCAAAAGTTTGCACCCCCCCTCTAAACAAGCAGCGAATGTTCTGTAATAATCTTCTGCACACGCTTTTGTATTTATAATGAACTCCAACCTCTTTTATGTTCTCTGAACAGCTTTTGTAAATATTTGCCCCCTCCCCTTCCATAGTCCTTTTTCTGCACATTGTTTTATGGTGCATTTCTTTTATTCTGGTGTGTCTCTTTTTATCCTTTCTTCACATGGCTGCTTTAAATCAATCCTAATGCACTTATTAAAGTCATCTTGTTTTCACACAAACGTTGCTCTGAAGTATAGCATTTTGTCATACCACATATGTATGGCACTTTGCTTTAATTTAACTAATAATGGAAAAATATTACAACACAAAGTTCTAAAGGCATTGTTTCCTCCTGTTGTGTTTAATCAGGCTTTCGGTCAGTTCGATGCCGAGGGCGATGGGGTAGTTGATGTCGAGAGCATGCTCATGGCCCTGAAGAACAGCAACGGCGCAAATCTGCAAGGAGAACTCAGTCACGTCATCAGACAGCTGCAGGCCTGCTCTCTGACTCCAGGTAAGGATTAAATACGTTCAGGGTTAGCGCTGTTTTTCAGGTCACATTTTCAGCATGTTACAGTATGTGTTGATCTGTATCTCATAAACCAGTCCAACCAATCTGTATCTCATGAACCAATCCACCAGTTCCTTGGCCCTCGCCAAAAATCTATTCATCTCCACCGACAGGATTTTTATGTTGTTGTTTCTAACTTGCATAATATGCAAAACCTACACTTGTGAGCTAGTACTAGGATTTTTGGCCTAGCTTCACAAATTTGAGGCCAAAATACTCAGCAACTATTCATCAAAGTCCTGTTTTGTGTAGCTGTAATTTATGATCAGTTCTATATATTTGGCCCAAACTTGTGCTTGGGTTGAGTGCTTGAACCCTTCATAGTGCCATTTGGGACTGTATGTAATATTGCGTATTAAATATTGATTTGATTTGTAGCAGTAACAGTAGTTGTAGTTCTAGTGCTTGTAGAGTTCTGGTAGTAACAAAGTTACAGTAACATAGGGCTTTGAATTGTAATTGTAGGTGTGGTAATGGGCATAAATGCAGTTGTTCTGGTAGTAGTTGTGGTAATAGCAGCAGTTGTAGTTGTTGTGGGAGTTGTAGTAGGTGTAGTTGGAGTAGTTGTTGTATTTGTAGAAGTTATAGAAGTAATAGTAGTTGTTGTAGTAGTAGTTGTTATTGTAGTAGTGGTAGTTGTTGTTATTGTAGTTGTTGTAGTAGTAGTGGTAGTTGTTGTAGTAGTTATTGTAGAAGTGGTAGTTGTTGTAGTAGTTGTTATTGTAGTAGGTAGTTGTTGTAGTAGTTGTTATTGTAGTAGTGGTAGTTGTTATTGTAGTTGTTGTAGTAGTAGTGGTAGTTGTTGTAGTAGTTATTGTAGAAGTGGTAGTTGTTGTTGTAGTAGTGGTAGTTGTTGTAGTAGTTGTTATTGTAGTAGTGGTAGTTGTTATTGTAGTAGTGGTAGTTCTTGTAGTAGTTGTTATTGTAGTAGTGGTAGTTGTTATTATTGTAGTTGTTGTAGTAGTTATTGTAGAAGTGGTAGTTGTTGTAGTAGTTGTTATTTTAGTAGGTAGTTGTTGTAGTAGTTGTTATTGTAGTAGTGGTAGTTGTTGTAGTAGTTGTTATTGTAGTAGTGGTAGTTGTTGTAGTAGTTGTTATTGTAGTAGTGGTAGTTGTTGTAGTAGTTGTTATTGTAGTAGTGGTAGTTGTTGTAGTAGTTGTTATTGTAGTAGTGGTAGTTGTTGTTATTGTAGTTGTTGTAGTAGTTATTGTAGAAGTGGTAGTTGTTGTAGTAGTTGTTATTGTAGTAGGTAGTTGTTGTAGCAGTTGTTATTGTAGTAGTGGTAGTTGTTGTAGTAGTTGTTATTGTAGTAGTGGTAGTTGTTATTGTAGTAGTGGTAGTTGTTGTAGTAGTTGTTATTGTAGTAGTGGTAGTTGTTGTTATTGTAGTTGTTGTAGTAGTTATTGTAGAAGTGGTAGTTGTTGTAGTAGTTGTTATTGTAGTAGGTAGTTGTTGTAGCAGTTGTTATTGTAGTAGTGGTAGTTGTTGTAGTAGTTGCTATTGTAGTAGTGGTAGTTGTTATTGTAGTAGTGGTAGTTGTTGTAGTAGTTGTTATTGTAGTAGTGGTAGTTGTTGTTATTGTAGTTGTTGTAGTAGTTATTGTAGAAGTGGTAGTTGTTGTAGTAGTTGTTATTGTAGTAGGTAGTTGTTGTGGTAGTTGTTATTGTAGTAGTGGTAGTTGTTATAGTAGTTGTTATTGTAGTAGTGGCAGTTGTTATTGTAGTAGTGGTAGTTGTTGTTGTTGTAGTTGTTGTGGTGGTAGTTGTAGTAGTTATTGTAGAAGTGGTAGTTGTTGTAGTAGTTGTATTGTAGTAGGTAGTTGTTGTGGTAGTTGTTTTTGTAGTAGTGGTAGTTGTTATAGTAGTTGTTATTGTAGTAGTGGTAGTTGTTATTGTAGTAGTGGTAGTTGTTGTTATTGTAGTTGTTGTGGTAGTTGTTGTAGTAGTTATTGTAGAAGTGGTAGTTGTTGTAGTAGTTGTTATTGTAGTAGGTAGTTGTTGTAGTAGTTGTTATTGTAGTACTGGTAGTAGTTGTAGTAGTTTTAGTAGTAGTAGTAGTAGTTGTAGTAGTTTTAGTAGTAGTAGTTGTTGTAGTTGCAGTAGTAGTTTTGCTAATAGCAGCTAGTTATTGTAGTTGTTATTGTAGTTGTTATGGTGATAGCAGCTATTGTAGTAGTTGTAGTAGTAGTTGTAGTAATTATAGTAGTAGAGTTCCAGTGCTGGTGTTCTTATATTGTATTAACAGTATTCAAAGGCTAGTTGGGTAGATTTGACTCCGATAGCTTTGTAACATTATTCTCAAAATTATTATTTAGGGTCATCTCGATATATTGGATTTAAATCTGCATAGATTTCTATTCAGAAAACAAAAATATTTTTGGCAAAGTTTTTCCTTCTGTTCATATTTGCTTTTAGCCATATTTGATGGTTCAAAGCTGTTTATGTCATGTCTGACATTTATGGTTATCCCTGCTGTTCCCTTGCAGGATTTGTGGACATCTTTTCCAAGTCAAAAGACCGGATCAGTGCACATGCCTCAAAGATCCTGAAGTTCCTGCACAGGAATCGCATCCCAAGCAATGCGATTCCCTTTCCTGTTCTAGAAGGCTACAATAGCATCACCTCCATGAGGGCCGCAGTGCTGCAGGACTACCTGGATCACCTCCTGCAGAAAGAGAAAGGTTTGAGTTGTAGAACAAACTAAATTCATATAGTGTGTTTTTGAGGGGGATTTCTAAACGTAGCTGCAATAAAGGCTACTGGTAGGATGATTTAAAGATATATAGGTCAAATTTGAGTCCATCCGATTTCAGTCAATGGGATGGCAATCAGGTCTTCATGAGTGTCAGATTTTACTTAAAGAGAGGTCAAAGTCTGATATTCATGCTGCATGTTTGTGGAAAGGGTTCATGGCAAAAACAAGGGAGATTTCTGTGGCCTTCCGAAAAAGTGTTATCAGGCTGGAAAAGGTTACCAAATCATCTCCAAAGTGTTTGGACTCCACAAATCTATAGTCAGACAGATTCTGTACAAATGCAGGAAATTTAAGTCCATTGGTACATTCTCAGAAATGTTCAAACAACAAAGATCATTAAAAAAAAAAATCAAAAGCAAGATACGCGAGAGTCTCGTGGATAAGAAAGAAACCCAGAGTAACTTCTAAGCAACTAAAGGCCTCTTTTACTTTGGTTAATGGTAATGTTTGAGAGTCTGTCATCAGGTGAACACTGAACAACCTTGGTGTGCAAGGCTGAGGTGCAAGGAGAAAGTCAGTGCTCTCCAAAAGGTACATGAAGTTTGCAAAAGATCATGTGGACAAGCCAGAGGACTATCTGTGGAGGAATGAGACCAAAATAAAACTTTTTGGTTTAAAAGGATTATTTTTGGAGAAATAAAAATGCTGAACTCCACCATAAGAACCTTATACCATCTGTGAAGCATGGTGGTGGTAGTACCATGCTTTTGGCCTGTATTGCTTCATCAGGGCCAGGACAGCTTGCTATCATTGATAGCAGGACATCTGTCCATGAACTGAATCTCCAGAAAAATTAGGTCATGCACCAAGACAACGAGCCCAAGGACCCCAGTCTGTGTACCGAAATGTAATTAAAGAGGAACAAAGATATTGACCAAGTCAAAGTCCTGACTTTAATCCAAAAGTAAAATTGTAGTAGGACCCGAAGCAAGCAGTCCATGTGAGGACACCCATCAAAATCACAGTGTTGAAGCTGTTTTGTAATGAGGGACTAGAGAAAATTCTTCTAGGACATTGTCCAGGACTGATCAACAGTTACTGGACACTTGACTTGCAGTTATTGCTGCACAAGGGCTCACAACCGATACTAAAAATCAAAGGTTCACACACTTTCACAGATATGGAATGCTGGATCATTTTTCTCAATAACGAAATGAAGTATAATATTTTTGGCTCATTTTTTTTTATTGCGTTCACTTTGTTTACTTTAAGGACTCGTGAAATTCGGATGACGTTTTGGGTCATATTTATGCAGAAATATAGGAATTTCTAAAGGGTTCACAAACTTTCAAGCAACAGCGTATTCATACTACAAAATGGCGTCGAATATCGCGCAAGAGTGCGATTTGGGGCGTCTTAAGTATATAAATAGTAAATAGCTACTCCTTAAACTCTAATACTCTTTAACCAGATGTTTTCGTTTTATTCTTCTTTCCTTTGTGTCTTACAGACCTTGACATTCAGTATGGGACAGAGCTGACCCAGGGCCCCGAAGTGGATCGGGTCAAGGTGGTGTCTCAGTGCTACAGCTCCATCGAGGCCTCGTCCAACGGTGCAGACGTCCACAGGATGACCAACGGTGAAACCGTGTCCTATTGGCAGTCTGACGGCAGCGCGCGCTCCCACTGGATCAGGCATGGTGGCTTTGTCCTGTTTAAAACCTACACATTCTACGTTTGATTCTATCAGTCGATACGTTCCGTGATGTAGTGAGTACAGTACGGCTCGTTTAGACCGCAGTAGCTGTTCTCATGAGGGATCCAGAGCAGTACACATTTAGGATGATTACACACTCTGTCTGTTCTGGTCATTGACACAGCAGTGCATTATTTAAGCCTTTATGGGTGTGTCATGGTTACGTGGTTATGACAAATTAGTCTTGAATAATCTTGATAACAAGCGATTTGTAGTAAGCAGGTGAGAAAGCCTAGCCTAGAACACCAGATGTGCATACTGTAGTGTTTACACAGCAGTAACAGCCGGATTAAAACCATGCCTCGGCTATTAAAGTGCCCAGGAAGAGCCTCGAGTTGATTTAGTATGTTAATGCATTTTCCTTTGTTGTACTGCTGACCAGAAGGTCATGAGTTTGAATCCCAAGGTCACAATGTTGCCACTGCTGGGTCACTGGGCAAGGGTCACTTTGGATAAGGGGACGTCTGCCAAATGCTGTAAATGTAAACGAGAACATTTTTTAATCTAGTGGTGCTGTAATTATAAAAATGCAGTTCATATGAAAGTGATCATTTACAGTAGAATACAAAGCCAAGCTTTTCAGTGTACTGTCAGACTTACTGTAGGACCACACAGTCTGCAGTGCCACTAGACTCTAAAACACCAATATTGATTGAAGAGGAACGTGTGAAAAAGGGTTGATCTGAAACTTCTAAAAGTGTAACAACACGTAACACTCTGTTTTACTCCGTTGCAGGTTAAAACTGAAGCCAGACGTGGTGCTGAGGCGGTTGGCCATCGCCGTAGCTTCCAGCGATCACAGCTACATGCCGCAGCTGGTGTCTGTGTCTGTAGGAAAGAGTCGACGCTCGCTGCAGGAGATCAGAGACATTCGCATCCCCAGCAACGTCACAGGCTACGTGCCTTTGCTGGACAACGCCAACATCTCTCAGCCATGTGAGCTTCCCTCAGCATTTCTAGAAAAAGAAACCTATGTTATTGATATGTTCTGAGATTTCACGACATGGCTCAGTTTTCATACAGACACAAACGGGATAGAACCATCATAATGTTAGTGTTTAGTAACTTTTAAACTGTCAGCCATGACTTCCTGTTTAATTACAAGGGGATCGTTTCCCTGGAGTCATTGCTCTGTATGGGGATTAGAGAATAGAGCAATAAAATGCGAAATGAAAACTAATCAGGCAATGGCTATAGGCAGACAAGTGGATACATGGATGGACAGCATTTGGCAGATGGATCTCCTGCACTATGATAATCTCCTGCATTCTGATAATCTGCACTATGATAATCTCCTGTGCTCTGATAATCTCCTGCACTATGATAATCTCCTGTGCTCTGATAATACTCTACTGCACTATGATAATCTCCTGTGCTCTGATAATCTCCTGCACTATGATAATCTCCTGTGCTCTGATAATACTCTACTGCACTATGATAATCTCCTGTGCTCTGATAATACTCTACTGCACTATGATAATCTCCTGTGCTCTGATAATACTCTACTGCACTATGATAATCTCCTGTGCCCTGATAATCTCCTGCACTATGATAATCTCCTGCACTCTGATAATCTCCTGTGCCCTGATAATCTCCTGCACTATGATAATCTCCTGCACTCTGATAATCTCCTGTGCTCTGATAATCTCCTGCATTCTGATAATCTCCTGCATTCTGATAATTTCCTGCACTATGATAATCTCCTGTGCTCTGATAATCTCCTGCGCTCTGATAATCTCCTGCACTCTGATAATCTCCTGCACTCTGATAATCTCCTGCACTATGATAATCTCCTGCACTATGATAATCTCCTGCATTCTGATAATCTCCTGCATTCTGATAATCTCCTATGCTCTGATAATCTCCTGCATTCTGATAATCTCCTGCGCTATGATGATCTCCTGTGCTCTGATAATCTCCTGTGCTCTGATAATCTCCTGCACTCTGATAATCTCCTGTGCTCTGATAATCTCCTGCGCTCTGCCTGTACAGATGTTCAGATCAACATTAAGCGGTGTTTAAGCGATGGCTGTGATACACGTATCCACGGCCTGAAGACCATGGGTTACCAGGTGACTAAGAGCAGAGAGGTGTCCGTATCCGACGCCTCGGCCATCTGGTACCTGTCTCTGCTCACCTCACTGGTGACGGCGTCTATGGAGACCAACCCCGCCCTCGCCAACACCGTCCTCCAGAGCACACAGTGAGTCTTCATAGCCACCACAGGGAGTCTTAATAGTGCTTAATTGAGACACGCTCATAACCCTGGTGCTCTCTTAATTTATTTTTTAAGTGTGAACCAATGAGGTCTTGTAAATCTGATTTGTGTAAAGGCTTGTATTGTTTCTATTCTTCTGATGTGTAAATGAATCCGGTGTGTGTCTTATAGAAAAGCTCTAGAGCACATGCCACCTCTGTCTTTAACGCCGTCCTCCACCGAGTTCCCCAAGTTCTTCTCACCGAACATCCTGGAAGAGGTGGATGCCTTCCTCCTCAGGATCGCAGAGTAAGCAGCTTCTCCTCTGCTGACACACACACACGCGCACACACACACAAGCACACACACATGCACACACACACACAAACGCACGGACACACACACACGCACCGGCGCGCACACACACACACACACTAATAAGCTGGATGATGTTTTTGTGTATTGATCATGCTGTGATCTGTGATGAGATAATTGTATACGCAGCAGTAATTACTGAGTAATTACACACTGCTGCTGTTTACTCACACCCAGATTCATTCTTTTATTCTCTTCCCATCGTCTCTTTTCTCCTTTCTTTCTATTTTATCGTCTTTCTTTCTTTTTTATTCTTTTTCTTTATTTATTTTTTATAATACTTTTCAAATTTAAATTTTTTAACGTGAATTTTTATATCTGTCTCTTTGTCCCTCTCCTTTTTTTGTATCTTTCTTCCCCCGCATTGTGTCTGTCTGTCTGTCTGTCTGTCTGTCTGTCTGTCTGTCTGTCTGTCTCTTTGTGTCCCCCCACTCCCACCCCCGGCCAGTTGCTGTGTGACTCCAGATGCTGAGTTGACTCTTTTGGCGTTCGCTCTCGCTCGAGGCAGCGTGATGAAGGTCTTGATGTCTCTATCTGGGATGTGTGAGCGAGTGGACTCCAAATATCGCTCTGCCTTACTGTTGGCCTCCATGGCCTCGGTGCGGCTCAGCCTTCTCTACCGCAACGGTAACACTCTCATACTGACATCACTCTACAGCTCTCTCTGATAAGAACACATTAATAAGCAGGATAAGAATGTGTTCAGGAGATAATTAATCCCTTAAGATTTCCAGGTTTATGTAGTAAACCACTCCAGTTCACATTAACATCTATCTATCTATCTATCTATCTATCTATCTATCTATCTATCTATCTATCTATCTATCTATCTATCTATCTATCTATCATTTGTGTTTAATCTCTCTTCTGGTTTGCTGTAGGCAAAACTTTACAGTTACGTTTGCAAGCGTGTGACGTGAAGAGTCGAGATGATAAATGTGGCCCAGAAAACATGCTGACTGATCCGTCTACAGGAGACGGTACACTTACCCCCTTATGTCACCTTTTACTCTACTTCTATGTTCACAGCCTTAGGATTTACTGTATTTAATTCATTAAGTTTGTTTTGTTTTTATACAGCTTTAGTATTCTATAATGAATGTATTTTTTTTTTTTTACTACGGAAGTTTAATAACAAAACTCTGTGTGTGATCACCACGGATTGACCATAAAAGCCTCAGACTATACGTGACAATCGAAGCGTTCGGGATTACAGATGTGTTAAACGATGTGAGACGTGTATGTATTCGATCTGCGCAGGTTTTCTCACCGAGAGCGGGAAGACGAAAGCCAGCGTGATTCTCTCCACCGAGGACCAGACGTGTTTCCAGGTCACACAGATCCGAATCAAAGTGAGTCGACTCTTTAGAACAACACATACGATTCATTTCATTGTTTCAGAGCATTCTCAAAAACAAGAATCGGACCAGAAAGGCTTATAAGGTTAAAGTGTGTTGACTAGACAAGCTACAGCATCGTCTTGTCAGTGTTTAAGTGCCCAGATTAGCCTTGAGCTTATTTACAAGTTTTCAAGCGTTGCTAGTGACATCCTGCTCATTGTAGAACGTCCACAAAGCTTCACTTAGCTCACACTTCACAGCAGCTATGAAGTCATTCCTTCTCCAGCCTCTCCTTTTGGGTTCGCTTGAAAAGAGGGGGGGAGGGGGGGGAGAGAAAGAGAGAAACAAAATAACATTTATAGAATATAATAAAACGTCATTCGCTATGAAGTCGCCGGTAGGCTTGCCTACCACCGGTTGCCATAGCAACACCATTTGTCAGTGGGTGGTGCTATTTTGTCACGTCGCCAGAAAGACAGACTTGTGTATAATGTTTATTTCATACCTTTGTTTGTGCTCATTTTTATAATCGCTGTAATTCATGCAGACCGTGTGATAATTTGACGACTCATTCGCCCATTTTTCACGTCTTTCCTCATTAGGTACGTAAAGGTGCCATCGGCGCTAAATGTGGCCTGGTGTTCACTTACAATGACTCGGAGGCTTTTGACGCAGACAAGCACTTTAAGAAGTTCAGGAAGTACGACTCCTGGGATTTTAAGGACTACAAGGAGTTTATCCAAGACAAGTACGTCAGATTGGATTTCTTCTGTTTGTTGTTTGTGGTCATGTGACCGATCATATTGGTTTTGCATGCTCTGTACTGTACGTAGTAGTAGTTGTGTTGGGCTATTGATCAGAAAGCTGAACGTTCTGGGCCCTTGAGCAAGGCCCTTAACCCTCAACTGCACAACTCTGTGTAAATGAGATAAACCTAAGTCACTCTGGATAAGGTCTAATTGCCGTAACTGGAAATGGAGAGTTACTGCAGACTTCCTGTTGGGTGTAAGATGTCAGAGAGCAGGTATGATGTGTGTGTGTTACAGCTAAACACTTTTGCTAATAGAAAGCATGTTGTTTCTTTCTCTCACACACACTCAGACTTTCTAATAAAGGAGGAGCAGAGGTGAGAGAGGAGAATCCTGTCGGCTGGTTTGAGCTGGAGGACGACTGGAACGATGTGGAGATCAAGCTACAGCAGTGCCGGGTTGCAAATGTAGGAATTCTCTCACATTTTCTCTCACACACACACACACACACACACACACACACACACACACACACACACACACACACACACACACACACACAATAGACAAAGTAATAATCTCTCTCTCTCTCTCTCTCTCTCTCTCTCTCTCTATCTCTATCTCTCTGTTTGTTTTTCCTCAGTTCCTCATGGTGAAGTTCATATGTGTGAGGCAGGACTCGGCCGAGCGGCTCGGGGTTCAGCAGCTGTCCTTTAGTGGCTACTTGTGTCCTGATTTTGAAAGACTGGAAGAAGAGGAGGAGCTGAATTCCCGCACACAAGTGGGCAACCGAGGCCTGGTCACAGGTCTCACACTCATCAGAAAGACTCTTTACTTCATCCAGCAGCTCACTCGAGACATGGTATAACACACACACACACACACACACACACACACACACACACACTATCCACAGTGATGTTGCAGAGGATGTGTTTTATATACATGTGTGTAGTCATGAAGCTGTGTTTGTTGTTTTCAGGACATGATGCTACACAAGCCGAAGTCTTTGTTAGACTTCAGTGGGCTGACCTTGCCACTCTTCTGGGACTTCTACAGAAAACTCAGGTCAATGTGAGTATTTGGATGTAGTTAGCAAGGACGAAAGTCCCACAGTGTTGCATGCTGTTACAGGAAAATAATCAACACTGGGGTACAGTGACGTTTCCCAGTAATAACAGTGCACACCAGTTTGTGTGTGTGTGGTCTTATTCTTCACCAACTGTGATTCCTGTGATTATTTATCATTTTAAATGGAAGATTGTAATATAGCTGTTAAAGACTCGACATTTGCTCTAATCGCAGTCTGGTTTTGTTCAAATTGTTCCATTGTCAGAGAGGGAGAGGAGGGGATGAAGGCTCAGGTCCTCCTGCTCCAGCTCCTTCAGAACTGTTTCCCGGCTCTGCCTGCCTTGCCAGAGTCCCGGGACTCACCAGAGAATACTGCATCTTCATCATCTTATTCATCATCATCATCAGCCACAGCCTCCGTGAGCACAGATGTGGATCCAGCTGAGGCTGTAGGGGAGCTGTATAGTCACCTCTGTCAGGGTACGACCAGTAACACTGCTTTATCTAAGACCTATAATAATAATAATAATAATAATAATAATAATAAAAACTATACTAATTATTACAGTAATAACAACAATAATAATTATAATAATAATGCATAATTATACATAATTAGTAAAAATGCTAATTAGTAAAGTTTTTTCTCCTGGTGATTTTACTATAGATACATCTTTAAGACATAAACTTTTTTTTTTCCTTAAACTTAATTTTATCTTTTAGTTAAATTTAAGAATTAATTATATTATAATTCAATAAAATAGAAATGTTGGAATCAATTATTTAATTTCTTTTAAATATCAATTTTCAATATAATCTTTTAAAGTTTTTATTTTAATAACAAATAACAAACATTAGTTTATGTTTTAAACTAGTTTTATTTCTGATAATTGAAGGTGTTAATGTGTCCTTTGTTTGAAATAAAACAAAGGACACATTTAACACCTTCAGGAAATAATGCAGTTCTTTACCTTATGTTTCTTGTGTGTGTTGTTTGTGTGTGTGTGTGTGTGTGTGTGTGTGTGTGTGTGTGTGTGTGTGTGTGTGTGTGTGTGTGCAGTTGTAGATGGGCCTGAAGGAGAGTCTGCAGTGGAGAAAGCTCTGAGGAAACAGGCAGTGAAGTGCATCCTGAGCGGCGCTGCCATCTTCTACCCAGACAAACAGAGCCGGCGAAACAAACTCTTTGACATGATGGTGTGTGTGTGGGTGTGTGTGGGTGTGGGTGGGTGTGTGTGTGTAGAAGGGTGTGTCTGCGAAATGCTGTAAATGTGTTCTACTCTGCGTGTCATATGTCTTTGTTCTCTACATTTACAGAAGAACCTGACCGGGGAAGATCAGCCTGAGTCGACTAAGCTGACATTCGAGTCACTCTGTAACTATTTCAGGTAAAACACACACACACACACACACACACACACACAAACACCTGTGCAAACACAGAAATAAACTTGAATAACATGCTCCTTTTTTTCTGTTCCATCACTGTCTCTTTTTTCCTATCTCACTACTTCTCCTTTCTCTTGACGCCTCTGTGTCTGTGCTACTTCTGTCTCCTCTTCTTTCTATTCCCCTGTCTCTCTCTCTCTCTCTCTCTGTCTCTGTACTTATTCTGTCTGTGTTTGTCTCTCTGTCTGTCTGTCTGTCTCTCTCTCTCTCTCTCTCTCTCTCTCTCTCTCTCTCTCTCTCTCTGTACTTATTCTGTCTGTGTTTCTCTCTCTCTCTCTCTCTCTCTCTCTCTCTCTCTCTCTCTCTCTCTTTGTCTCTGTCTCTCTCTCCAGTGAACAGGACCCAAGCGGTCTGCTGCTTCTGCCTCCTAAAGGAGCAGCTGCTGACTTTGACATCTCCCCCATTCTCAGTGTTATGGACACTTTGCTTCTCGTGGCCACTAGAGAGGTGTGTCTGTGAGCGAGCGCGTGTCTGTGTGCGAGCGAGCGCGTGTCTGTGTGCGAACGAGCGCGTGTCTGTGTGCGAGCGAGCGCGTGTCTGTGTGCGAGCGAGCGCGTGTCTGTCTGCGCACAAGCGTGTCTGTCTGCGCACAAGCGTGTCTGTGTGCGAGCGAGCGCGTGTCTGTGTGCGAGCGAGCGCGTGTCTGTCTGCGCACAAGCGTGTCTGTGTGCGCGTGAGCGCGCGTCTGTGTGCGAGCAAGCGCGTGTCTGTGTGCGAGCAAGCGCGTGTCTGTCTGCGCACAAGCGTGTCTGTGTGCGCGTGAGCGCGTGTCTGTGTGCGAGCAAGCGCGTGTCTGTGTGCGAGCGAGCGCGCGTCTGTGTGCGAGCGAGCGCGTGTCTGTCTGCGCACAAGCGTGTCTGTGTGCGAGCGAGCGCGCGTCTGTCTGCGCACAAGCGTGTCTGTGTGCGAGCGAGCGCGCGTCTGTGTGCGAGCGAGCGCGCGTCTGTGTGCGAGCGAGCGCGCGTCTGTGCGCGAGCGAGCGCGCGTCTGTCTGCGAGCGAGCGCGCGTCTGTCTGCGAGCGAGCGCACGTCTGTCTGCGAGCGAGCGCGCGTCTGTGTGCGAGCGAGCGCGTGTTCTGAGATGCTTTTCTGACAGATATCTGATATCTCCCAGTACTAATGTAATACCTTCATGTGTCTCAGTGTGAGGTGATGATGGACAGCTCTGGAGGACACAGCCGGAAGGTTCTGCTCTCTCTGTTCTGGGCTCTGCAGGGCAGTTTGCTCTCCTGGTGCTTCCTACAGCTCAAAGGAGGCTCGACCACAGCCTGCGATCTGGCCAGAGACGTCCTGATCAAATGTAAGCCGAACTTCAGCCGAATAGAATTGTCTCTGTGAGTCAGGTTTAGCAAACATCTGGATGGAGCTGGAATAAATGTTCTTATTCGAAGACAGTTTGGAGACGGTTATATTCTACACGCAACTAAGAACATATTTAAATAATCAGCTGATCTTGTTGAATCTATTCACCTGATTCACCTGTAAGTGTTATTTGTGTTCTATCATCTTTTTTATGACCACGATCATACCTCAGTCAGAATGGTCTAGTTTATTAAAAAATAACTTTGAATTAAGGCATCATTTCTGTGCATCTCTTCCATGACAATTCTTGTGATCACCTGAAATCACCTGAAGTAACACGACAGAAATAAAACACAAGTCTAGAATCCCATCAGAGTAGAGTTCAAGTGGACCTGATCTGTGATGTCCCTTCAAATGGCAGTTTGGTTTTTTTGCTGTGTTCAACACCTGTATTTGTGCTGGGGAGGGAAAGCAAAAGGGTCTGAAAGCCCACACTTCCTCATAGTGTGGCTATAACACACACATGCAGCACGAACTCATTTCTATATATGTATAAAATTCCCCACATTCTCTACACAAAGCAGAGCACCATCTTGTACAGTACGTTGTTGACCAACTTTAAAAAGCTTTGTCGTCGAGCCTCGATAAGACTAACCCCGAAGTGGCTTTTCTTATTTCTAGCGTCTGTTACGTCATTCGATCGGCACGGCGACTGGACTGCTGTGAGTTTTCCTCGATTTAAGATGTTCTGAAGTGTTCTTGTGTCTGCTCTTTAACAGATGTTGCACAGTTCCTCGCCAGCACCCGAACCATGCTGAGCTCCCTGCTGGAGAGGTACACCGCCAGTGACATCATCACCAAGCTCAGCAACTCCATCGTCTCTATGGCAACCAGGCAGCTGGTACAGTCTTACCCATACTGCCTCAGTTCAGTCTGTTCTACAGGCCATTTTCTGTAAATTAGATGTTACCATAGTGCGTGCGTGTCCGGGTGTGTGTCTGCCCAAGTGGGTGTGTGGGGGTGTGTGTGCCCGTGTGGGGGTGGGGGTGTGTGTCTGCCCAAGTGGGTGTGGGGGTGTGTGTCTGCCCAAGTGGGTGTGTGTCTGCCCAAGTGGGTGTGGGGGTGTGTGTCTGCCCAAGTGTGTGTGTGTCTGCCCAAGTGTGTGTGTGTCTGCCCAAGTGGGTGTGTGTGTGCCCGTGTGGGGGTGGGGGTGTGTGTCTGCCCAAGTGGGTGTGGGGGTGTGTTTCTGCCCAATTGGGTGTGGGGGTGTGTTTCTGCCCAATTGGGTGTGTGTGTGGGGGGGAGGGGGGGTTGTGTGTGTGTGTGTGGGGGGGGGGGGGGTTGTCTGCCCAAGTGGGTGTGGGGGTGTGTGTCTGCCCAAGTGGGTGTGTGTGTGGGGGGAGGGGGGGTTGTGTGTGTGTGTGTGTGTGGGGGTTGTCTGCCCAAGTGGGTGTGGGGGTGTGTGTCTGCCCAAGTGGGTGTGCGTGTGTGTGTGTGGGTGTGTGTGTGTGCTCTTGTGCATGTGTACGCTCTTGCGTGTGTGTATGCTCGAGCGTGTGTGTGTGTGTATACTCGAGCTTGTGTGTGTAAAAATGACAAAGTCTCTAAGGTCCTAAATAAAGCACGTATTTTGGAATATTGGGGATTTTTTGTAATTGTTGTGACCAAAAATTTATTTATTTATTTTTTAAATTTTGCAGTACAACTTTGTCAGTTTTTTTAATGCAGAAAACTACTGGGTATAGTGAAACTGTGAGCACAGGATTCTTTTAAACTCGGTGAAGACACTTATGTAATGACTTCCTATTAGAGCTGTACTTATGTCAGATGCCTTTCTTCACCCAAATCTGCAACAAATGCTTTATTTTCGAACGAACCCAGAATATCGTGGTGTGAACACCAAATGGGGAGACTGACAAATGCCTCAGATGTCTGTATTTGTATTCATCTGCTTTCAGTTTAAAACTACACCGAGTACACAAACTACAATGAGTGTAAATTCCAGCACAGCACGTCGACCTGATCATAACGTGAGTGCGTCGTGACCTTTTAACCCCTGTAATGTTGTAGACGATCTTCCTGTTGGAGATGTGCGCTCTGGACGTTCCTCATTGCATCATCCTCAGGAGCTACTTCTCTCTCCTGGAGCTGCTCAAGAAGCTGTCCATAGGTGTAGGAGACTCCTCCCAGGTGAGGGTGATGATCTGATTGAATTTGCCTGAATTTAATTACAGATCAATTACTAGGAAGCGGTAAATGTCAACATGTGGTAATAAAGCATTATTAGTTCTTGCTTATTGAAGCACTGCACGTGTTTACAGGGTGGTGTAGAAGGCTGGCAGCACCCCCAGCAGCCGGTGGTGTTGAGGACGTGGCACATGGAGTCCGCTCACAATTACGAGGACAGTAAACACGAGAACACCGTGTTCCTGTGTCCCGGCGCAACGTATTTCGAGGTGGATTTTGACGAACGCTGCGAGACAGAGAAGAGGTACGGGAGATCCATAATTCATAACTAGGGATGCATCAGCGAAAAGAAAAAAAAGACCTAGATGTATTTCGGGGTTAATTAATTAGAGCAAAGCAAACTGAAAATATCACAAGGAAGACTTTAGTTGCACGAGGACTCAGCAGCCTTGGGGATCACTAGGGCTTGTCACACTTGGGTCATTCTAAACACCTTGGAGATATCAAGTTTCATGTTTTCATTGATAACCAGCTTTTTTATTTTTGTTTATAATAATCTTTCTTTAATTTTAGCCAATTTCTTCAATAGATTATTTCTCTTCAGTTTGTCCTGACTTTTGTGGTCATAACTCTCCCCTCTTCGCACCAATTGACGTGTGTCCTGTCACTATTTGACTTTGCTGGGTTTCTGTACAAAGCTAGTGATATGGTAGCTAGTGATACCCCAGGAACCCCCAGGTCCACCAAGCTGCCACTGCTGGGTCCTCGAGCAAGGCCTTTAACCCTCAGTTGCTCAGTTGTATAAAATCAGATACAAATATATCTTCGCTGTCGGGAGTAATCCTCCTATCTCCAAAACCGTTATTTTTCAGGAAATTAAAAAAACGTATCTTCGCCGTATCTTCTCTGCAATGCACAGGGTTTAGTCCACGTTGCAGTGGATTGTCTTGTGCTAAATTCCTGTCCTCAGACGAGCACCAGAACTAGCGGGGGTCAACAGGTGGACAGTTGAAGTGTTCAATGGAGTTAAGAGATTTGTGCTCAAGCTATTTTCAAGACTTTAGATTGGTTAATAAGTTGTAAAAATAGCAGACCCACGTGGGGACTGACCAATAGCATCGATATGTGAAAAAATATGAAATTGACAAAATTTGGACATACGAGGTTTCCGCCCGACAGCGACGATATGTCACTAAATATAGGTTTAGGACGTTCATAACCCGCGGTTAAAGCATGGCGTGAATATGCTTCTTAAAATAGATGCACAGGTGTGCAGTTCACTTCTGCGAGCACTGAGCCACGCTTGCCTCCTTATACCAGGGTGTCAGGGTGCAAACACGTCTATTCGCTATCACTATTGCATTGTTATGAGTACCGAAAAACATGTCCACTGACTAGTACTCGGTCTGATAAACATGGTATTGATGCATCCCACTTCACATTTTCTGCTGAGAGACTTTCATACGTTATTTGGGCAAAAATCATTCATTAATAAAGTAAAGAAGTCACCACACTGCTGTCTGTTGACCAGATTGTACTCTTCTGTCTCGGCAGGTACGACTATTTGGAGTTTACGGATTCCAGAGGAGGCAAAGTGCGCTATGACATGAAAGTCGGCTCTGAGAAGTGGCCAAAGGTGAGCTGGAAGTTTATCTCTCCTGAAATTGAGATCGTATTGGTTTTGTTATCTAGAGCTGTCATGTTCAATAAAGGTTTATTCTGGCCTGATGAGTAAATATGATATTTATGACAAATAAAAATCATCTCCTGGTTAAACACTGTAATTAAATGAACAGATTTTTTTTTTGTTGGGGGGGGGATAAATATATAATAAACTCGGGACCATAAACTCAGTTAATGACAAAATGTGCTCATGATTTATTTTTGTATTTTTTATTAATTTTTTTTTTTTACTGCTGCACTTCGACTTCACTTAATTTCATTCACTTTTTGGTAAAATGAGTTTGCCAGTGTTTGTGTGTGTTTGTGTGTATTTTTGTTTTAGAAAGTCACATTTAAAGCAGGCCACCAGCTGCAGTTCCTGTTCCACTCAGACAGCAGTAACACCGAGTGGGGCTACAAGTTCACGGTGACGGCGTTCGGTCTCCCAGACATCAGCGTCTCCTGGATCTCGGACCTGCAGCTCCTCGTGTCGAGGCTGATGGGCCGTCTGGCTTCGCGCACCATGGCGCTCAAATCCACACACGGTACGATCGATATCCTTTTAAACTTGTGAGTGGAGATGATCCCAAAATAATTGTATTACACCGAGTAGATCTAATCCATAACCTACTAAAACATATCGTCAGTGTCAGAAATTCCTGCTTCGTTTCGTTCTTTAGTGAAATATTCCACTCGTTATTTACTCGTTTTTGGTTTCTCAGAGGTTCACAGTATGAAGGAGCTTCCTGCGGCCATGATGAACCACGTGATTTCCTCTGCACTGTGGAAGCCCGTGTTCATGCACGGCCTGAGCAGACCGGCCCGAAGCCGAGAGCCTGAACGCTGTAGCGACGACACGCAGCAGGTACGAGCACTCGAACAAACTGCTCGGTTCATCAAACATCATTTTATTTTTTTTACCTTCGACTTGTGAAGTATAACGGAGAATGAGTAGAGGCTTGTTTGTCGGAAGATAAGAATAATCACGATCGTGTCTGTTTTCAATAATCCGTAGAAAATGAACTTAAATACTATTCTAGCTCGCTGTATGTTATTGCTTTTTTGCTTGGTTGTGGGTTTTGTTGTTTTTTTTCTAGTCAAGAAAAAAGATGAAACTGAGCAAACACGCATCAGATCTTTCACTTCCTCAGTAATGGATTTATTTAATGATGTGTTTGAACACTTCAGTCCATTTACACACACACACACACACACATCGAGCCTAAAGCAAACATGAAGCAGGATAGATAAAGTCTTTCCGTCTCTCTGTCCGTCTGTTAGATATGACACGCGTTTTTGGTGTTTGTCTTCCAGACAAAACATGTCTCCTCTGGAGATGACCTGGCGGAGTTCCTGCTGGACTTCGCACGCTGGGATCCTTCCGGCGAGTCACGTGACGAAAGAGCGGAGCTCATGAAGAACCTCATGCTGTATTGCAAGAAGCAGCTGGTCAGGAGTGAGATTGCTTCGGGGTCGAAGGTCGATCAGGCCGTAAACGCGATCTGGGCGGCTATGATATACCACACCCCAGCTCTGCAGACTTCACTTAGGAACTTTGGTAAAGGATTTTATTTTGAAATGTCCATCCAGGAGCAGGGAGGAGGTGAAATCCTCTCCCTTTTCATTCAGAGTTATTATATACAGCAGCATGCTGGCAGAAACTTTGCAGAAAACACACACACACACACAGATTGTTGTTAACAGATCTGATGCTAACAAATAAAGCACGAGCCCCCTCTGTGCCCCCTGTGTTTATCTGCCCCCTCTGTGTGGCTCTCTTTCTGCTCTTCCAGTGCTAAAGCCAGGGCAGAGTGGCGTGAGTGACGACCTCGTGCAGGTCTACATGCTCGCTGATGGCATCAGGACATGGATGGTGAGACTGAGCCGTACTCATTAGCGCTCTCTTCATACCTGTGACTCGGCAGTCGCTTTGAACTGAAGCGTCTTTGTGTTTTAGTTGGAGATGAAGCAGCGCTCCCTGCTGGTCAAAATGAACGGCTCAGGAGAGAAAGGGGACAGTCAAGGAGAAGTTACACCCGAGTCTTTGGGTTGGTTTTTGCTTTAGTTTATGGAGGATAATGATGATATAATAATAATAATAATAATAATAATAATAATAATAATAATAATAATAATAATGAATAAATATTGAGCAAGTGAATCAGAAACAAACAAATGATGAATATTTTATATTAAATGATTAGCTTTTGAATATTATTATTAGAGATTGCACAATACCATTTTTTCCCCCCAATACTGATAATGAAACCTTGCGTTTAAGCCAATATTGATACTCCTCTGACTTTTATTTAATTGTTTATTTGTTTTTTACAATATTTACAGCCGAAGTGCTTAAAAATACTGGGGGGAAAAATACATATCTAGAACCACAAATTTTCTGCTTTCACTTGAAAGAAAATAAAACATACAGTTACGTAAATAAACAGTTTGTTTGTAGAATTTTTTAATTATTTTTTATTCGATGCTTTTATTTGTTTACATTAAATTTCTAAGTCCAAAAAACCTCTGTCTATTTCTGACACTCTTTCCATTTGTTCTGTCTGTCTCTCTGTCCTTCCATCTGTCTGTCTGTCTGTCTGTCCCTCTGTCTGTCTGTCTCCAGCTGAGATCTGCATCAGTAAGAGTTTGCTGTTGTTCAGGTTCAGCCCCGGTGCTGGCAGTGTCTCTGCACCTCCTTTGTGTCCGGATGCGTGTAAATCAGCAGAGAGTCCCGTTGTCCCGGCTCTTTCTCACTCTGCGTCTGTATCAGAAGGTGATTTCCAGGCCTGTCCTGCTCCCAGTGTGTCTTCCTTCCAGAGTCCTACAAGGGCAGAGGCTCAGCTTCCTCCGATCTCTGCTTCCTCTGATCACGCTGCTTCCAGCAGTGCCAGTGCTCAGGGTTCTAGAGGATCCACAGAGAGCCTTCACTCTCAGTGCGGAGAACCCGTGTCCCCGCTGACCTTTTCTCGCAGATTGCCGTTCAGCCGCGGCCGCCTCAGACTGCTCTCCTTCCGCTCGGTCGAGGAAACGCGTCCCATCCCGTCAGTCAAAGAGAGATTCTCAATCCTCAAACACATCTTCAGCTTTGTGAAGGACATGGTGATTAGTGAGAGCAGGTACGCTTTACACTCCACGTTCACCGGTCCGAAACAAACCCTAACTCTTAACTGTCGACGTGGAATTGCTCAGACATGGGAACGTCTTTAGGACGGAGAGCTTTATGGTGTCTACATTTCTTAGTCTTTAACTACATGACAAAGAGAAATAGAAAAAGAAAGGTCTGTTTTTAATTTTTGGTAGATTTACTCATATAGATGTTTGTAGAGTAAGTTTTAATCTCTTGTGGTTTAACTGCTGCTGACATTTCTGAGGTATTGTTAAAAAATGCTGCAATACTTTCGAATGTTTGTATTTTTAAGATACTGTAAATTTTCCAGAACAAGTGGCTTAGACACTCTGTGTAATATTTGTGATTATGTTTGTCTCGCTGTAATCTGGCTAATTCCTTGCTTCTCCTTCTGTGTGTGTATGTGTGTGTGTGTGTGTGTGTGTGTGTGTGTGTGTGTGTGTGTGTGTGTGTGTGTTTGTAGTGTTCTCAAGACTCTAGCCTTAAAAAAGTCCCAGGCTCTGAGTGTGTGTGAAGTTTTAGACGTGGTGCAGCAGTGTTTACTGTCCCTGGGGAATCCTCACCTCTTCCAGGCTCCCTGTATTCTGTTCCTACAGGAGCTGCTCGCCTGCCAGAAAGACTTCACCAAGTACCACTTCTCCTTTCATTATCATGCACATCTGATTTCCTTAATCCCTTCTTCTGCTTACTATATCTGTACTGTATAGCGGATCACCAGCGTGTTTCCCTGTATTTATAAAATCCTTCCGAGATGCTTCTGTGTTCATATTCGCGGCCGTATCGACCGTCGCGTTACTACAAACGTAGCATCGTAGCGTTAAATGATCTTTATTAATCCAGTTCCAGGTCGAGTGGCACTCGGATTTTAAACGAGCGACGCGTAAACAGCCGCTTCTAAGTGTTTCGTTTCGACCGCAGAATATGGTGTGATAGCGTAAAAGGTCGTATCGTGTATCGTTTCCTGATGACATCACACATCTCATCAGTGTTCGCATTTTAATATTAGTTCTCCTTGTCTTCTTAGTTATTTCTCCCAGTTGTCCGGCTGTGGACCGGATCTGAAGGATCGGGTCAGGTCGTCCTACCATCAGCTCATCCGTATGCTCGTAGAAGCCGTGCAAGGATTCAGCAAACTCGGTGACAAGTAAGATGGCTTATTTATTTTAAGGATTAAAGTAGCTGATGTGCTTATACTTAGCTGATTTGTTGTAAATATGAAAGAAATGCTGATTTGGGCTTTGTCTTGTGTGGCAGAAGATGATAACTGTCCACAAGGGAGAGCTGTTGAAACTGGTGTTGAGAAGAAGTCTTTGTTCTTGTGTATTAAGATTCAGCACAAGCGTATTTTATCCCTAATTGTTCTGTTTATCCGGGAATGTTTTGCTTTCTTTTTCTTTTTTACCTTTTTTTTTTTAATGAACAGAATTCTTTTTACGATCCGAAGGAAACTCGTTGAA
>NC_062543.1:7085866-7205866 GCF_022655615.1 Tachysurus fulvidraco | reverse complement strand
CTAGCTTACAGCGTTATAATAAATATGAACAACCGGAGCAATCGAAAGCAGTGTGAAGCTTTTTTTCTAGCTAACAGACATCCTGTTAAGAATAATAGGAAGAAAAATGGCCCTTAAAACGCGTCCCAAAAACGTGTCTCTTGAAGCAGAGAGTCTCTTTGTCTCGACTCAGTAAACAGGGGGAAAATGTCAACACCTGTTAGAATTCCACAGCTCGAGCCAGACATAAGCTCTTAGTAAATATTTACAAGGGATTCAACCTCACACTTAGCAAACTTGCCTTTTCACTCTACACAAATCTCTCTCCTTTTTCTTTCTTTTTTTTTTTGAACAGCATAACAAACCTTTCCATGGAAAATGCCGCAAATCCACTGGTGTTCTTTTAGTGAGCTAGAAATCACCAATACACACTACGGAGTATTTCCATGAGCTCATTCTGATCAGCGACTGAATGAACTCCATTTTTTTTTGTATAGCACTTTTAACAGTGGACATTGCCACATATATATATATAAATATATATAATATTTATATATGTGTAAATTCAGAATATGAATTAGAGTCTAATTCGTCTAATTAGTCTAAAACGTCTAATTATTAGCAAGTGAGAGGTGACGATGTGATGGAAAAACTCCATGAGATGACTTGAAGAAACCATAAACCCCTCCTCATCAGTGTGACACCGTAGAGTGTGATTATGAATCATTTCCCATCTAGAACTGTTTACTATACGATCAAGTGTAATTATCTAAGCAGGAAATTCATTCAGGTCTTGATAGACTGTCTTGATTAACTTGAGTGCAAAGCTGTTTATGGCAATCACAGTCCTGTGATTCAGTGAGCGATTCGGTGAACGATTCAGTGAGCGGTTCATCGATTCATTGAGCGATTCAGTGAGCGATTCGGTGATTCATTGAGCGATTCAGTGAGCGATTCGGTGATTCATTGAGCGAATCAGTGAGTGACATAACTAGACTTAATGAGTGATTCAGTGAGAGATTAAATGATACATGCGTACATTTCTTACTCTGCATGTTTGTGTCTAAATTCTTGCATCCTTTGCTTTCTGCAGATGCACATGTTCATCGCTCGCTACTGCGATCTGTTGAACGTGGAGATCTCGTGTGATGGATGTGAGAGAATCGCTCCTGGACACCGCTACCGCTGTCTGCAGTGCACGGACATGGACCTGTGCAAGACCTGCTTCCTCAGTGAGCCTCTTAACTCTCCATGTCAAAGCATGAGCGATGTGCCGCTAGGATGTTTTCTAAGCCTCGGTTGTTAGTTAACAAGGAAATCAGTGAGAGTGCTGCAAGAAGGACTGTTTATAAATAACAAAGACAGGAACTCGGTTTTCTTCTGAACGGTTTTTCCTCTGGTTTACTAGGAACAAATTATTTTAGTATTGCAGATGTGCTGTTGTGTTGGAAAATAGGCTTTGCTGTCATCACTGCCCCAAATGAAAACACCTCTTAGTTCATTTTAACAGAAAGCCCTGAAAGTTTTAATTCTTACTTATCTCACGTACGGAATACAGTCGTCAGTTCCAGCTAACTGTACAGTAGCTCCAGAGAAGCTTTTGTGTGACGAATATTGCAAGTTCAACAAGAATACGTACAATGCTGTGTAAAAAATTGGCCAGAAAAGAAATCTTATCTGTTTATCTCCGAGATGTGCAGATGGTCCTCAAAAAATAAAGGAGTACAATATTTGGATAACCGATTATCAGCGTCCTTGTAAATGGTTCTTTTTTTTTTTAAGATGGCTGCACGCCTGGGATTTTGTTCTTACGGTTCTGTTTTTCCTCTCCAGGCGGCGCCAAGCCTGAAGGACACGAGGACGAGCACGAGATGGTGAACATGGAGTATGCTTGTGATCACTGCCAGGGTCTCATTGTAGGCAGCAGAATCAACTGCAACGTCTGCGAGGACTTTGACCTCTGCTTCGGCTGCTACAATGCCAAAAAATACCCCGACAGGTAAAGAATTTAGGGGCAATCCCAACAGTTTATTAGGGATGGGCTATTTTTCCAAAGAGGGTAAGAGAAATGGTTCATTTGTGTTAATAAAGTGAAGTGACTTTTTTTTTTTTCCACCCCCCCAGTCACCTGCCCACCCACCGGATCACCGTCTACCCCATGGTGACCATCCGCCTCAGCGATCGGCACAGGCTCATCCAGCCATACATCCATAACTACTCCTGGCTCCTGTTCACCTGCCTGGCCTTGTTCACCTCAGAGCTGATGAGCGAGTCAACGGAGCCCGTGGTTCAGTGTCACACTGCTGCGCTGCAGAGCCGCTGCTCCCAGCTCATCACTGAGTGTTTGATGAAGGGCCAGACAGGAAAAGGTAAAAATATAGGAAGAAGATAAGCAATGAAATAACTGTTAAAGATGGTCGGCTCTTTTTTGTGTAAGCAACATGCTTCTGAGTCTAAAAACATGGTTTCTCTGGAAACATTCTATACTAATACACATGAGGGAAATGATCTCTGTCATTTATAATCGACATTATCATCGTCTGACTTCTGTCTCTTCCACTTTCTCTTCAAGGTTTGCGCGCTTCAGCTCTCTTGTCGTTGCTCTCCTCTACTGAGCCGGAGCCGTGTCGTCTCAGCCCAGAGCTCAGTCAGGAGCTCAGTATCTCAGACACTTCCTCTCTAGCGGGCAGCACGGCAGCGATCTGCTCTCCACCTTCCTCGCTCTTTAAAACATTGTCTGCAGAGGAGACAGGGGGGCGGGGCCAGCTGATTTCCCAGGATACACTGGACTCTCCGTCACTGTCCAGTGAAGACACGCTGTCTCCTGAGCTCAGAGGTAAGACATGACATGTTCGAGTGTAGAGCACTCGGAATGGATACACACATGGATATGATCCAATTGTCAATTAGCTTTATTAAGTTGAGCGCGCTCGCGTGTGTGTGTGTGTGCGTGCCTGTGTGAGCATGTGTAAGCGTGTGTGTGGGAGGGAGACTAAAGGAGTGTGTGAGGTAGTATGGGTGTGTGGGGAGACTGAAGGAGTGTGTGAGGGAGAATACACTAGTGTGTGGGGTAGTACAAGTCTGTAAGGGAGAGTAAAGGAGTGTGTGTGGTAGAACGAGTGTGTGAGGGAGAGTAAAGGAGTGTGTGTGGTAGTATGGGTGTGTGAGGAAGAGTAAAGGAGTGAGGGGTAGTATGTATGAGCGTGCGGGGTAGAGTGTATGAGCGTGCGGGGTAGAGTGTAAAGGAGCGCGCGGGGTAGAGTGTAAAGGAGCGCGCGGGGTAGAGTGTATGAGCACGCGGGGTAGAGTGTAAAGGAGCGCGCGGGGTAGAGTGTAAAGGAGCGCGCGGGGTAGAGTGTATGAGCACGCGGGGTAGAGTGTAAAGGAGCGCGCGGGGTAGAGTGTAAAGGAGCGCGCGGGGTAGAGTGTAAAGGAGCGCGCGGGGTAGAGTGTAAAGGAGCGCGCGGGGTAGAGTGTAAAGGAGCGCGCGGGGTTGAGTTTATATGAGCGCGCGGGGTAGAGTGTATGAGCTCGCGGGGTAGAGTGTAAAGGAGCGCGCGGGGTAGAGTGTAAAGGAGCGCGCGGGGTAGAGTGTATGAGCACGCGGGGTAGAGTGTAAAGGAGCGCGCGGGGTAGAGTGTAAAGGAGCGCGCGGGGTAGAGTGTAAAGGAGCGCGCGGGGTAGAGTGTAAAGGAGCGCGCGGGGTAGAGTGTAAAGGAGCGCGCGGGGTAGAGTGTAAAGGAGCGCGCGGGGGACAGAGGTGGCAAAAGTACACACATCCTTTACTCAAGTAGAAGTACAGATACTCGTTTTTTAAAAGACTCCAGTAAAAGCAGAAGTAGTGACTACACTCTTTTACTCAAGTTAAAGTAAAGAGTTCTGGGCTCTGACATGTACTTAAGTAAAAAGTCGCCGTTACTACGACCTGTTTAGTGTCATGTTTATATATATATCTATCTCAGTCAGCGTTCACGTTCATCCCAAAGGTGTTCAGTAGGGATGAGATCAGAAAACAACCACATATAGCAGGAAAGGTCAGGTGACCCAATACTTTTGGAAATATAATGTATACCAAGTGTATCAGCAAGGCCATATCCCAAACTGTAGGGAGATTCCAGCTCTGTCATTGAAAACAACTCAAAATTATTGTGATGTTTTACAAATGACAAAATTAATGTTAATTAAATTAAGCACTTTGTGTTTTTTGGGTTGACACCAGGGGCGGTTCTAGGATTTCACCTTTAGGGAGTTTTAGCCCACAGTGAGAATTTAAAACAAGAAGAGTTCTATATTATATATTATATGACAACTCTGGTAATAAGAATAGTGACATTTCACTGCTTTTGGTTGCCGTCTTTCCGCCGATTAACGTTATAGATAAACGCCTCCAGCTCTGACTGCGCGTGCACGCTGCGCGTACCTGTGCTTCTCCGTTCAAATAATAAAGCAGACAGCTGAAGACGCACTTTTGAAAGACTACAACACACGCGTGTAAAAAAAAAATCGCTCTTGGATCGAACTGATAAATAAGTTTCTTTCCCATCGACGACATGTTCTGCATTTTAACATAATATTTATTGTTTATTTCTGAAAGTAAAAATGATCCTTATAGTTTTAGGGTGGCTGAGATCACAGACAGGGGGCTGGAGCCACCCTAAAAAAGGGCTAGAACCGCTCCTGGGTGACACAATTCGCAACGCATTCGTCAGGAATCCTTTTTGACGCCGATTATTACAAACATCTCCCTCATATATGGCCATCAGTGTTCAGGAATGTCCTCGTTATTAGTTATTTTAACATCGGTGACTCCCTCTGAATTAGCATTAGCCATTCCTTTTGTAGGCGTGCTGCTCATTGTTAGCTCCGCTATCCTTAGTCTATGTCTGATAGCCAGTAAATAATACAGTACACCAGTCACATGGGGAAAAAGCCGCACAATGACAGGATGATAGGCTGGAAACAGCGCTCAATGAGAAGGAATAATACTAAAAGTAACAAGTCCGTTTTGAAAATGTAATACCAGAGATACCAGAAAAATTTACTCAAGTACAGTAACGAAGTATTTTTACTCCGTTACTTCTCACCTCTGGTGTGGGAGAGTAAAGGAGTGTGTGTTTGTGAGGGAGAGTAAAGGAGTGTGTGTGTGTGAGGGAGAGTAAAGGAGTGTGTGTGTGTGAGGGAGAGTAAAGGAGTGTGTTTGTGAGGGAGAGTAAAGGAGTGTGTGTGTGTGAGGGAGAGTAAAGGAGTGTGTGTTTGTGTGTGAGGGAGAGTAAAGGAGTGTGTTTGTGTGTGAGGGAGAGTAAAGGAGTGTGTTTGTGTGTGAGGGAGCATAAATGTAGTGTGTGTTTGTGAGGAGCGTAAAGAGTGTTTGTGGTGTGTGTGAGAGTAAAGGAGTGTGTGTTTGGGAGATTACAGTTAGTTTGTTTGTGTGTGGATAGTAAATGATTTTTTTGTTGGAATCGTCCATTATTTTTTTTTTGGATATTACAGCATTTTTGGTTGTTTTATATTCACCTGTTGTTTGTGTGTGTATTTCTATTAAATTCAGTTTTTTTTTTTTTCTTTCTCTTCCCTTATATTTTTTTTTTTTTCTTTCTATCAATTACGTTTTTTTTTGTTTTTTCTGTCTCTTCATTATTTTTTTTTTTTTTTTTTTTATAGTCAATTCTTGTGTTTTTGTGAGAGTACCAGTATTTTTTTTTTTTATGCTTAAATTCTTTTTTTTTTTTTTTTTTTTTATCTTACCTTCTTTTTTTTTTTTATCTTCCCTTAGTTTTTTTTTTTCATGCTTCACTTCTTTTTTTTTTTTCTCTTCCACGTTTTTTTTTTTTTTTTTTCTCAGTCCCTATTTTTTTTTTTTTAGATTCCCGCGTGTGTGTGTGGGCGCGTCCGGCGTGTGTGTGTGGGCGCGTCCCGGCGTTTTGTGTTGGCGCGTCCCGCGTGTGTGTGTGGGCGCGTCCCGGCTGTGTGTGTGTGTGTGTGTGGGCGCGTCCCGGCGTGTGTGTGTGGTGTGTGTGGGCGCGTCCCGGGTGTGTGTGTGTTGTGTGGGCGCGTCCGGCGTTGTGTGTGTGTGTGTGGGGGCCGTCCCGGCGTGTTTGTGGGCCGCTTCCCGGGGTGTGTGTGTGTGTGGGCTCGTTCCCGGGCGTGTGTGTTTGTGTTGTGTGTTGTGTTTGTGTGTTGTCTCGTCCCGTCGTTTTTGTGTGTTTTTGTGGTCGCTTCCCTTCGTGGTGTTTTTTTGTTTGTGTGTTTTTGTGTGCGCGTCCCGGCTATTTTTGTTTTTTTCTTTCGCGTCCCTGCTTGTGTTTTTTTTCGTTCGCTCCCTGCGTTTGTGTTTTTTGCTGTCTCTTCCCTTCTTTTTTGTTTTCTGTCTCGTACACGTCGATTTTTGTTTTTTTCTTTCTCTTCCCTCGTTTTTTTTTGTTCTTTCTCTCTTTTCTTTCTCTTTTCTTTTTTTCTTTCTTTTCTTTCTCTCCTCGTATTCCCTTTTTTCTTTTCTTTTCTTCTTCTCTCTTCACTTTTTCGTCTTCTTTCTCTTTCTTCTTATCTTTCTCTCTTTTCTCTTATCTTCTTTCTTTTTCTCTTTTGTCTCTCTTTCTTTCTGTTTTTGTCTCTTTCCTTCTCTTTCTCTTTTCTCTTCTTCCTCTTCTCTCTCTCATCGCTTTTTTTTGTTTTTTGTTTCTTTGGTCTCTTCTTCCGTCTCTTTTTGTATCTTTATTTTTTTCTTTCTTCGTTTCTCGTTTCTTCCCTCTCTTTTCTCTTTCTTCCTTCTCTTTTCTTTCTTTCTCTGTTTTTTTCTTTCTCTTCTTCTGTTTCTCTTTCTTCCTTCTCTCTTGTCCTTCTCTCTTCGCTTTCTTTTTTTCTGTCTCTTCCCTTCTCTCTCCTTCTCTTTTCTTTCTCTTTCCCTGTCTTGTCTCTCTCTCACTTCTCTTTTCTTTTCTTTTCTTGTCTTTCTCTCTTCTCTTTTTGTCTATCTGCTCTTCGTTTTCTTTCTTTTCTTTTCTTCCCTTCTTTAAACTTTTTGTTTTCTTTCTGCTGGTCCCTTCTATTTTATCTGTCTGTTTTCTTTTCTCTTCCCCGTTTTTATTTTCTTCTCTGTTTTTGTCTTTGCTCGTCTACGTCTTTTTGTTTCTTTCTCATTCCCTCTCTCTCTCTGCTCTCGCTTTCTTCTTTGTTTTCATCTGTACTTCTTCTTTTTATTTTTCTTTCCCGTTTTTTCTCTTTCTCTCCCTTCTTGTTTTTCTATGTACGTCTTGCTCTTTATTTGTTCTCTATTCTCTTCCGTATCTCCTGTTTCTTTTCGTTCCTTCTCTATCCTTGTGTGTCTCCCTTCTATCCTGTCTTCTCTTTCTCTCTTGCTTCACTCGATTTTTTTATTTTCTTTCTAATCTTTCTCTTCTTATCTTTCTTCTGTTTTATTCTCTTCCCTTTCTGTTTTTTTCGCATTTCTCCTTATGTCTTTCTTTGTTTTTTCTCTTCCGCTTCTGGTGTCTTTTCTCTGTCCCTTCTTATATTGTCTCATTTCTCTTCTTTCTCTGTCTTGTGTTCGTGTTTCTCTTCCATTCTGTCTTTTCTTTCTCTTCCCCTTCTTTCTCTCTTCCTGTCTCTTCTGTGTTCTTGTCTCTCTTACTTTCATTCTCTTTGTTTTGTTTTTTCTCTTCCTTCCTGTTTCTGCTTCCCTTCTCTTTCCCTATCTTTCTCTCTCTTCCCGTCTATGTGCTGTCGTTGTTTTGTCGTGCTGTGTGTTCTGCTAGTCTTTGTTTAGTAGTGTGTCTTTTGTGTGATCTCGTGCCGTGCGTGTGTGTGTGCTTGCGTGTGTTGTGGTTTGCTATCGTGCTTTTTTCGTGCGTGTTTGTTTCGTCGTGTCGCGTGTTTTGTGCTCGTGCATGCTTGTTGTTTGTGTTGTTTCTCGTCGCGCTTTGTTTGTTCCCTCTTCCCTTCTTTATTCGTGTATTAATTTTTCTCGTCCCTTTCTTTTTCTGTTATTTTTTTTTTTTTCTCTTCCCTGTCGTTTTTTTTTTGTTTTTTTTTCTCTCGTTCCACTTCTTTTTTGTTTTTTTTTTTTCTCTTCCCTTCAGTTATTTTTTTTTTTTTAATATTTTTTTTGTTTTTTTTTTTGTTTATATTTTTTTAATTTTTTTTTTTTTTTTTTTTTGTGTTTTTGTTGTTGTCTCTTCAATTCTTTTTTTTTTTTTTTTTGATTATGTATCTTCCCTGCTGTATTCTGCTCTCTTCGCTTCGTGTATTTTTCTCTTCGCACTCTCTTTCTGTTCTGTTTTCTGTCTCCTTCCCCTTCGTGGTATTTTCTCTTCCTGTGCTTTTTGTAATATATTATCTCTATCCGTGCTCTTTTGTTTTTCTGTTTTGTTTAGTTCTTCATGTTTTTATTTTTGTTTTATGATTTTTATTCTCTTCCCTTAACTCTTTGTTTCTGTATCGCAAATCTGTCTCTTTCTTATTTTTTCTCTTCCATTCTATTTCTGCTCTTTCCCTTCTGATACGTGGTCGCGTCCCGGCGTGTGTTTGTGTGGGCGCCGTCCGGGCGTGTGTTTTGGTCTCGTCCCGGCGTGTGTGTGTGGTGTGTGTGTGTGTGTGCCGGCGTGTGTGTGTGTGGGGCGTCGGTGTGTGTGTGTGTGCGTGTGTGTGTGTGTGCGCGTGCGTGTGGTGTGTGTGGCGCGTCCCGGTGTGTGTGTGTGGGCGCGTCCCGGCGTGTGTGTGTGTGTGGCGCGTCCCGGCGTGTGTGTGTCGCGTGGTGTGCGTGCGCGTGTGTGTGTGTGTGCGGGCGCGTGCCGGCGTGTGTGTGTGTGCGCGTGTGTGTGTGTGTGCGTGTGTGTGGGCGCGTCGGCGTGTGTGTGTGGGCGCGTCGCGTTGTGTGTGTGTGCGCGTGGTGTGTGTGGTGCGCGTCCCGGGCGTGTGGTGTGTGTGGCGCGTCGGCTGTGTGTGTGTGTGCGTCGGGTGTGTGTGGGCGCGTCGCGGCGTGTGTGTGTGTGTGGCGCGTCCCGGGCGTGTGTGTGTGGCGCGTGTGGTGTCCCGTGTGTGTGCTCGTGTGTGTGTGTGGCGCGTCCCGGCGTGTGTGTGTGCGGCGCGTCCGGCGTGTGTTGTGTGCGCGTGTGCGTGTGTGGCGCGTGTGTGTGTGTGCGCGTCCGGGTGTGTGTGTGCGCGTCGCGTGTGTGTGTGCGCGTGGTGTGTGTGTGCGCGCGTGTGTGTGTGGTGCGCGTCCCGGGTGTGTGTGTGGCGCGTGCTGTCGTGTGTGTGCGTGTGTGTGGGCGCGTCCCGGCGTGTGTGTGTGGGCGCGTGTGTGTGTGGGGCGCGTGGTGTGTGTGTGCGGGCGTGGGGCGTGTGTGTGTGCGGGCGCGTCCCGGCGTGTGTGTCGGGTGTGTGGCGCGTCCGGCGTGTGTGTGTGTGCGCGTGTGTGTGTGTGTGCGCCGTCGTGTTGTGGTGTGTGGCGCGTGGGCTGTGTGTGTGTCGCGGCGTGTGTGTGTGGGCGCGTCCCGGGTGTGTGTGTGCGGCGCGTCCGGCGGTGTGGTGTGTGTGCGCGTGCGCGTGTGGGTGCGGTGTGTGTGTGTGGCGCGTCGGCGTGTGTGTGTGTGCGGGCGCGTCGGCGTGTGTGTGTGTGTGCGCGGCGCGTCGGGCGTGTGTGTGTTGCGGGCGCGTCGGGTGTGTGTGTGTGCGGGCGCGTCCGCGTGTGTGTGTGTGTGCGGGCGCGTCCGGTTGTGGTGTGTGCGGGCGTGTGTGTGTGCGGCGCGTCCGGCGTGTGTGTGTGCGTCGTGTGGTGTGTGTGTGTCGCGTGCGTGTGTGCGGTGTGTGTTGTGTGGTGCGCGGGCGCGTCGGCGTGTGTGTGTGTGGGCGCGTCGGCGTGTGTGTGTGTGCGGGGCGCGTCGCGGCGTGTGTGTGTGTGCGGGCGCGTCCCGGCGTGTGTGTGTGCGGCGCGTCCGCGTGTGTGTGTGTGCGGGCGCGTCCGTGCGTGTGTGTGCGGGCGCTGCGTGTGTGTGTGTGCGGCGCGTCCCGGCGTGTGTGTGTGTGCGGCGCGTCCGCGTGTGTGTGTGTGGCGCGTCCGGCGTGTGTGTGTGTGTGGCGCGTCCGGCGTGTGTGTGTTTTGGGCGCGTCCCGGCGTGGTGTGTGTGTGTGTGTGTGTGTGTGTGTGTTGTGTGTGGTGTGTGTGTGTGTGTGTTGTGTGTGTGTGTGTGTCTCGTGCTCTTTCGCGTCGGCGTGTGTGTGTGTGCTGGCGTCCGTCGCGTGTGTGTGTCGTGATCGTCCGTGCTGTTTTTTGTCGCGTCCCGGCGTGTGTGTTGTTGTGTGTCTCTTCCGTGCTTTTTGTGTTGGCGGCGCGTCCAGGCGTTTTGTGTTTGTTTCTCGTCCCGTCGTGTGTTTGTCCTTTACGTGTTGTGTTTTCTGGGAGCGTCCATGAGTGTGTGTGTGTGTTGTCTCGTCCTTTAGTTTTTATTTTCTTGATAGTAAGGTATTTTGTTTGTTTTTTTCTTCTGCGCTGTATTTTTTTTTACATTGAATTTGTGTGTTTTTATTTCTCATTCAAGGCATTGTTTTTGTTGTGGTTTTTTTTTGGAGAGTAAAGGAGTGTGTGAGGTAGTTTAAGTTTGAAGTGAACAGTAAACACAAATCTACACAGACCACACCTCTAACTGGTGCACTGTACCATGATGTTCGGTTCCCAGCTGCTGACTCCAGTGGTGATACCATCACATCTCCTACCTCTGAGCACCTGGACAACAAAGAGCAGGAAGACAAAAGGACGGAGCTGAAAGGACCTCTGCAGGAGCAGGTGTTTGCAGAGTGTTCCAGGGAGAGGATCCTGGGATTGCTGGCAGCCATGTTACCTTCAGCCAAACCGGTAATGTCTTGGTTTCTTTTGTACAACTGCTCCAATGTACTTACAGTCAAAGGCATTTGTTGTTGTTGTTGTTGTTGTTGTTGTTGTTTTTAAATAAAACCATAGTCACATATTTAGCCTTTGACTCTACAGGGCAGCACAATTTCCCTCTCTGGTCTGAGCCCTATCCTGCCTCTGCTCTTCCGTGTGGTCATCTCCAACGCGGGATGTCTGAACGAAGCCTACCACCTGACACTCGGACTCCTGGGGCAGCTGCTTCTGCGCATCTTACCTGCCGAGGCAGACGCAGCAGTCACCGAGGCTCTATCTGAAAAATACGAGCTGCTGGCGCCGGCTAACGGAGCGATCAACAACATAGAAGGCTGGAAAACCACTCAGCTTCTGTTCAGCCTCGGAGCTGTGTGTCTGGACAGGTCAGCTATCCTCACAACATTCAGTGCTCCGGTTAAAAAGACCTGGATCAGATCAGAGCAAAATAAAAACCCTATCACTTAATAAAACCTGACATCAAAACAAGTTTTCCTTTAAATTGATCATGTTTGCTTTTGTCATTCTAATTTTATTCCACATAAATACATGAATTAATAAATCACACAGATAGCACATGCACAATGAAATAAACATATTTTTTAATTACTATTAATGAGTAGTTTAATTAATAAAGTAATCATGTATATTTATTTGTTTTAATTTATGATTATTTTTTTTTCCTATTAATTTTTTTAATACATTTTGGTATATCATTGTCAATTAAACTGCATTAAATTGAAGCAGAAAACCTCTAAAAATCATTTAAAGGTGGGGTCTCTGTTGTTTAAAAGCCATTGTTGACATTTGAAATTACAAAAACAAACATGCCCCTAACCCAAATGGGTCGCACCCCTGTATTGATATCTCCGCCCACACATACACCAGACAAGTATAACCCAAGTATAACCCAGACAAGTATTATGGCGGAACCTGTTGGGGCAGCTGACTGAGGATATATTTTTATCAATAAATGAACTTAATGAATAATAGTATGGGAACACAGATGTGTTTTTGTAGTACTGTGTGTTGTACCGTGTAAGGTTTATCTCTGTTTCACACGGAAGACGTTCAGTTCTCCTCAGCGCTGGAAAGCTGATCCTATATTAAACACGTCCTACTTCTTGCCTTATTGTAAGCCTTTCTTCGCTTTCTTTCTTTGTTTTTATCCTCCATGTCAATGTTAAAACCACTTTCTTCTAATATCACACATGCGCACTGAAAACTCTCTCCGCCCATATTGAAAAGACCCGCCCCTTTCTGCTCATTGGCTACACGTTTGTTTTGTTTGACGGCCCAACACAGTTTTCTGAAGCATTTCTCAAACAACGGAGACCCCTTTTAAGTAGAGAATAAATGCAGATGTTAAAGTTTTGGAAATGTTCATAAATCTTATGATCTAGCAGTAAACATCACATGATCTTTATTGCTGTTGCTCTCGGTTATCACTTACTGCTTTTTTTTTTATATCCTTAAGCACTTGTTGAACCAATATTTGCCATCTGGGAGGACATTAGGATTATGAAAGGTTGTGTCCTGTTTACAGAGGCTTCCCGGTGAATGTTTCTGGTGTATGTGCTGAATGTTTGTGTCTGTAATTAATCAAACGATTGTTTTTCTGCTTCTTCCGTGTCATTGCAGTCGCATCGGTTTAGACTGGGCAAGCTCAGTAGCGGACATCTTGAGAAACCTGAACGCGTGTCCTCAGTGGAGCGACGTTATCGCTATCTTCACTGATCACTGCATTAAGCAGCTACCACACCAATTCAAACGCTCCAACATCTTCACCCTGCACGTCCTGGTCATCTTCCCTGAGGTATGAGCACAATTTATGCCCCTTCTTCCCCTCACTAGAGTAGATCATCTCACCTGGATTCTGTAGACTCGGTAGAGCCGCTGCTGTAATCATAAAGACATGCTCATGCCTGGAGGCTTTCACACGTCTGCTCTTACTGAACATCCTTTCAACACACTGGGAGCTGTTTGACTTTATAATGCACCTGTGTAAATGCATAACCATTTATAAATTCAGGGTCCTATTTCATTTACGAGGGTTCCGTCCTCTGAAACATGGCTTAGAGTTGACCTCTAGCCATCTCATTTTTCTACAACTGAGCAAATCATGGGCCTTTCCGAGGGACCCCCGGAGTGGCAGGGGATTCGAACTCACAACCTTCCGATCAATAGTCGAAAACCTTAACCACTGAGCTACCACTTCCCTCTAGCTCACAGTGAGCTACCGCTACGTTCACATCATTCCGGCCTCATTAACGAATGTGATGAAAGTTAAACAAGCGCCGAAATCGATTGCTCTTCGTGACAAGGTGCTGTATACATTAATGACCGTGATCCAAATAAACCTTGCTGAAGATAAACAAATGCCTGTGGTTTCAGGTGCTGTGTATGGGAACTCAGTCGGTGTTCCTAGACAACGCTAACGAGCAGCACAACATCATCCTGCTCAAACACTTCACCAAGAAGAACCGAGCCGCCGTCGTAGACGTCAAGACGCGTAAAAGGAGGACGGGTGAGAGAGAGATGCAGTCAAAGAGCAGTCCTGAACTTTGTTTATGGCTGGCCTTCCTGGCACTTTAATAATAAACCATAACAGAACATGTCCTTCAGCATAAAACAGGTTCAGAGAGACTTCAGCAGATTTAACGGAAAGGCCAATGTGCAATATAAATGTGTATTTAGAATCAGTTTTAACTGGAGTTCCTACAGTGGTGTCCCAGGCGTCTGTATACTGTATATATTCCCACGCTATGTGCATAGAGTTTGCATGTTGTCTTCAGTGTACTACGATTTCCTCCCACGGTCTAAAAACATGCTTTGTAGATTGAGTAGCATCTCTAAATTGTCCGTAGTGTGTGAACGTGTGTGTGTGTGTGTGTGTGCGTGTGTGATGGACTGGCACCTCATCCAGGGTGTAGCGCCATGGCTTGTGCCTGACTCTCCTGGGTTAAGTGAAATGTTAAGAAAATTTTCAAGCAACCCTATAAACTGTTCGTCTCATCTCCTTCATCACCTCACCACGTTGTCGATCATTCCCTAAGTCTAGTTTTTTTTAGTTCCTTTAGTTCTGACAAGTCACATCTCTGCTCCTTAATCACGTCTCCAATTCCCCCCCCCCCCCCTCCCTCCCACAGTGAAGGATTACCAGCTGATGCAGTCTGACGAGAGTCTGGCTCTGTCCAGTCATTACCTGAAGGATTTAATCTCCGTCGTGAGCCAGCTGCTGCAGAACGGGGTAGAAAGCAGCGCCCCGGATGCTGTGGAGGCAACCTGGGTGCTCTCACTTGCCCTCAAAGGCCTTTACACCATCCTTAAGGTGACACAAGCTTCTTATCTATCATGCAGAATAGTCTCACATAAATGCAAGGAAATTTACAGATTTAGAGTCTCTTATAGAAATACAATTTTCATTCAGCGGTGTGGAATAACAGAACAGGGCAATTTCCTGTTTGTAGTAAAACAGGAAGGTCAGCGTCATGTTTGTTAGCGCTGTAGTTATTAGCTTGCTTTGACAGCATGCTAACGTTTGTGCAGAAATATGATGTCTTGCCTCTGCTTTTTAACTCTGCATTATCGATTATGAGCCAGACAGCAAACAGGAAAGTGTGTGTGTGTGTGTGTGTGTGTGTGTGTGTGTGTGTGTGGCAGAAGCATGGCAGCGAACAGGTCCAGCAGGCAATGCACAGCGCCGGCCTCATGCAGCTGCTGGTACGTAAATGCAGTAAGGGCACGGGCTTCAGCAAGACATGGCTGCTGCGTGACCTGGAGATCCTTTCCATCATGCTCTACTCGTCTAAACGCGAGATCCACTTCATGGCCGAAGAGAGCGAGTGCGGAGAGCGAGAGGAGGACAGAGAGAAGGACAAAGGGCACGACTCGGACCTTTCCAGCTGCTGCGCCGAAGACGCCGATCCGCTCGAGGGGCTGGATGAAGAGACCAAAGCCTGCTTCCAGGTGAGAGCAACAAGCAAGACGATACAGAAAACACAACAGCAAAGTTCTTCTTTGCGCACAAGTCATCGTAAATGTTCTATAAACCATTCATCCTCGTTCTAGATTCTTTTAGCATATATGGGATACACATTCATTTCAGATTACCTGATTAGGGATGCAACAATAGCGATTTCCCAATCTGGAAGAAGATTTTTTTGGTCCTTGTTGTGATATTAGTATAAAAAGTTGTAATCTGTTTATTATTAATCAGTCGAGCTGCATGGAACGTGTTATGTACTCTCTATATGTTCACACACTCGGACTGCTTGGATCATCGTTTCTAACACTAGTGTGTTGATTTGAGTAACGACACACAGTTAAGTGCGGCGCACTATGGCACTAGGCGACACACCACGGGGAAGTGAGCTTGGTATTGGAGCAGTATCAGCACTGATGCATCCTTCTACAGGGCATGTAAATACACGTAAAAAAAAATTGGGGGTCTTCAACCGTGTGTCTTCTTCCAGCTTACTCATGATGCTCTAAATGCTCCTCTGCACATCCTGAGGGCTTTATATGAGCTCCAAATGAAGAGGACGGACTCGTTTTTCCGGGAAGTGCAGAAACGGTGAGTAGACTTTTCCCTTGTTATTTTAAAGATTACGAAAGGAGCGTCTGTAAAACAAACCAAAAAAACCCTTGAAAGGGAAATGATCGGAGAATGCCTCGATTCTCTACAGGTTCGACGGAGACGTGATAAAGACAGACGAGACGATTCGGACTCTGGCACAGAAATGGCAGCCTGCTAAGCGTACGCACTCAGACGAGCGTCATGCGAAGGCCGTGGACACGGACATGATCATCACCCCCTGCGTAGTACGTTGCTTTTGGCCATCTTCAAACATTAAATGTAAACATTCATGATGCCCAGTGCTTAACATAAGGAGTAGGAAGTGTAAGCAGTACAAGGAGATGTTTCTCAAATCCCTTAAAAGCTTCAGACGAATCAGTACCATAGACTCTGACCTCTCCGAATGTTTCCTCTCTCACAGCTGAAGCCAAGCCGCTGCGAGACGGCCACAGAGGAGACGAACGCAGTGACGCAGAAGCTGATCACCATCACAGAAAGCGAGCTGCAGCTCAGTTATGCTAAGCAGCGGCGCACCAAGAGCTCAGCGCTGCTGCACAAGGAACTGGATGCTCGCAGTAACAAGGCAGTGCGCCACTACCTGTTCCGTGTGAATGAGGCCATCAGCATCCTGTACGCCCGGCACGTGCTGGCTCTGCTGCTAGCCCACTGGCCTGACAGTGACCCTATCAGCGAGGAGGACTTGGAGCTGAGCGGAGCCTCACACATGGCGCACATCCTCGACATGCTCATGCAGCTGGAGGAGAAGCCGCTGTGGGAAAAGGTAAAAAAAATATACACACTATACTCATATACGCTGATTGTAGTCGAAAAATGTTGCGTCTGAATTGTATATACAGGTACGTAATGGAAATATACTGTAGGTTTGATCATCTTTTTTTTTTAAAAAAGCCATGTGCAGTCTTTTTCATTCAGATCTACTTTATAAAACATGCACAGGCGAAGAGAAATCCCTGAAATCAATACAGAATCTCCTTAAATAAAATGTGTCAGCTTGTGAATGAAGAAAAAGTCCGAGCACACTTGTGTTGAATGTCGTCTTCTGTCCTGATGCAGATCCTGCAGAAGGTGATAAAAGGCTGCAGTCAGAGCATGCTGGACAGTCTGTCCCTGACTGCGTGTCAGTTCATGGAGGAGCCTGTTATGGCCATGCAGGTCAGAGAATCCAAACACCCCTACGACAACAACACTAACTTTGAGGTATGACATTTTTTTGCATCTGTCCTCATTCTACCTCTGTCCTTGTTTTCATACTGCTCCAATACTGGCACTATTCTGCCTCCAGTCTGCTCCAATCCAGCTTCCAACCTGCTCCTATACATCCTCCATGCCAACGACAAGCAATATACTGACCCAGTATCGCCACCCTTCTGCTTCCCATCTGCCCCAATTCTGACTCCATCTTGGCAAACTAGAGCTCATATACTGGCCCCATTCTGCCAGCATTTAGTCCTCATTCTACCCCAGTGTCTCGGTATTATTCTCATTCTGTCAATGTTTTGCCCCATATCACCCAGAATCATCTCACATACTACTGCCATATAGCCCTATACCTATACCTACCATAACTACACCATTCTGCCCACATGCCGCCCTATTCCTCTTCCTTTCTACATCAATTCCGTCATCCTGCTGCCTCTAGGCCACCTCAATGTTTGCCTTATTATGTACCCAATCTGCCCCAGTTCTGCCCTTTGCCTATACTACCACTATTCTACAGCATTCTGCCTCATTCCTCCCTACATCAGCCATCAGCTTCCCAACAGTACCCCATTTTGCCCTCATTCTGCCAATTTCTGTCTCCATAGACCTCCCCGTTCTGCCACAATGTTATAAATAATAGGATTACATTGTGCGCTGGTGCTATAACTGAAATCTTGCCCTGACATGATCTATTCCCTCCACTGATTCAGGACAAGGTGCACATCCCTGGGGCATTTTATCTGTCTGTGAAGTTCGATTCTCGCTGCCAAACTGAGGAGGGATGTGACGAGCTGCAGCTGGCCAGCAGTGCCGACTTCCAGCAGGACCTGCACACCTTTAGCGGCTCCTACCACAAATGGGCTGATGTGGAGATACCAGGTAATGAGTTCACACCCACTTTGGCAGGACTCACAGTGCTACTATAGGTAAACCTCAAGCTTTTAAGCCTGAACAATTTCCCAAGAGCTTTTGATGAAAACCAGCCGCATACCATAATGCTACCGCCACCATGCTTCACTGCCGTGATGTTGGTGTCAGCGTAACCAGCAGTGTTAGGTTTCTACCAAATTTAGTGCTTTGTGCCAGAACCAAAAAGTTCATTAGGTCTCATCAGTGTCTTTTTCTACATTATTTCCATCCTGGCTTGCAAATGAGATTTCAAACGACTTCACATGGCATTGTGAGGTGTCCAGGCTTGGGTTGTCTTGTGGACATCGTATCCTGTCATGGAGTTTCAGTGGATGATTTCCTCTAGTCTAAGGCACGGTTGTGCCATAGTTTTCTGGTTTTAAAATAATGGATTTATTGTATTGTTTAATCCAAACACTGATCGACATCTTCCTAGAAAACCCAGACTTGTATTGATAGCTCTTTGGTCTTCAGTATTAGAGACCGTGTAGATGCATGACATCTAATCACAGTTAAGTCATTTTACGGTTGAAAAAGGGTGAATGCTTTTCCATGGCACTATGTAGCTACACTATTAGGCAAGTGTAGTAAGGTGTGGATTTTCATTGTTATTTTGTTTTTCTGCCACAGGGGACACTCTTCACTACAGGTTTGTGTCAGACATGAGTAATACAGAATGGGGCTACAAGTTCACTGTGACTGGAGGACATCGCGGACGCTTCCAAACTGGTTAGCGCTCTCTCTCTCTCTCTCTCTCTCTCTCTCTCTCTCTCTCGTTCTCAAATAACGGCCTGTTTTCTTTCACTGTTTATCCTATTTTTAGTAGAATAGCTTTCAGGACCAGTCAATTTCCATCAGAATTGCATGACCCGTTTCTACCTCTGCCTGCTCTCGTGTGTGTGTTTGTGTGTGTTTGTGTGTGTGTGTGTGTTTGTGTGTGTGTGTGTGTCAGAGAGAGAAAGTGAGAGAGAGAGTTGGCATGCATCTCCTGAGTGTGTGTGATTGATTACTGTAGTCATTGTCTAAACAGCAGCAGGTGCGCTCTCCTCACCTGCGTCCTCTCCACTATTATCACACTAATTGAGTCGTGCACCTTTTTGCCCCAGGGTTGGAATTATAAGTCTATACAGGAATATCAAATATATTTTATTTTCCATCCTTGGGATAAATGCTCTTTTTACAAAGTATGCTAATGTCATTCATCTCATGATAAGGGGAATTGAGATTGACTTGGCAACCCTGGCTTTTCCGTCGGCCTTTCAGGTAAATAGTGGAAAATGAGTGGTAATACAGAAAAGGACAGTTCCTAGTACAGGAGCCAACATTGTACATAATTGGCAATAATCTAAGGGCCTTTTTACACCTGGTCACTTCATGTGTTTTCTCTGATCCTATCTGATTTGTTAAAACTGTTCCATTTACATTAGGACACATAAATGCGTCTCGGCGTATCGGATATCGATCCGATCCTTCTATTCCCGCCCTATATGCGAATATATTTCACCTCATTTCCGGGGCATTCTAAGACCCAACAAGACGCCTGGGTGAAAGATCGGAGCCGGCGCTGGTGGGAAAACATATTCGTTTCTGGCGTGATGAACGACTCGTGAGTCACTTGCGAGTGCCGTACTTCTGTTTGGGAGGAGTATAGCGCTGACGTATGTGGCTTGAACAACCACATGCATTTACATCTGTCCAGTTTCATCTGAAACGCGTCCCAGACCACCTCCTGAAGGGGTTTGAGCGATCGGATTTATATCCGTCTCGAAACCGTTTCGGAGGGCATTTACACCTGGTCTTTTTACCATCGGATAGATATCGGATCACAGAAAACGCATGAAGTGACCAGGTGTAAAAACCCCCTTAAACGTGCTAAGCAACATACTTTTAGTTCTGAGTATCTCTCTGAATCCAGTCGAATGGCTAAAACTGATCTATTATCTCAGTACTCTAATCTCCAACTGCCCATGTGGCTCATTTGGAAATCCCACATTTCCAGCTTCCAAATAAACCATACCTAAGTACACTGGCTTTATTTGTTTACCCATCCTGCTCAGGTACAGCGTGAGCGAAACCAGGACGTACGAGTTGGTATAGCTCTGAAGATGTGTCTGTATGGGACGGCTTTACTACTAAGGAAATCTTCACGCGGAGTCACTTTTAAAATCTTATTTCACAGATTAATGTTGCTTACAGTCATTTAGTCTTGTCGCTGATCCAGAAAGAGCATTAATAATCAACTTTTCTGCTTTATTCTTGTCCAAATGCAGGTTTTGAGATCCTGAAGCAGATGTTGGCTGATGACCAGGCTCTGGCCCATCTGCCGCTGGCGGTCATCTGGGAATGGCAGGTGAGCGTGGCCTGTCGTCAGACAGGAAGTCAGCGCTTAAAGGCAATTCACCTGCTGCTGCGGATACTGCAGTGTCCTACTCAGTGGTATGTGTTAGTTACAGCTCTCTTTCTCTCTCTCTCTCACACACACACACACACACACACACCGAGTCTCCTCTTTCTGTTCAGTTCACTGCTTTATTGGCAAGAAAGTAAACCCACACTGTTACCAAAGCAAAGTTATATGAGTAATATACATAGGTGCATATGGAATTATTACAAACCTATTGAGCAAGTGTATGAATATGTGGTGTATGTTCGTGGTGTGTGTGTTCATGGTGTATGTGTCTCGATTCTGCTGGGTAAGGAGAGGGGCACGCTGGGCAAGGGGAGGGGCACGCTGGGCAAGGGGAGGGGCACGCTGGGCAAGGGGAGGGGCACGCTGGGTAAGGAGAAGGGCACGCTGGGCAAGGGCAGGGGCACGCGGGGAGAGGGGGAGGGGCACACTGGGTAAGGGGGAGGGGCACGCTGGCAAAGGGGAGGGGCACGCTGGGCAAGGGGAGGGGCACACTGGGCAAGGGGAGGGGCACGTTGGGTAAGGGGGAGGGGCACGCTGGGCAAGGGGAGGGGCACGCTGGGCAAGGGGAGGGGCACGCTGGGCAAGGAGAGGGGCACGCTGGGTAAGGGGGAGGGGCACGCTGGGTAAGGGGGAGGGGCACGCTGGGTAAGGGGGAGGGGCACGCTGGGTAAGGGGGAGGGGCACGCTGGGCAAGGAGAGGGGCACGCTGGGTAAGGAGAGGGGCACGCTGGGTAAGGAGAGGGGCACGCTGGGTAAGGAGAGGGGCACGCTGGGTAAGGAGAGGGGCACGCTGGGTAAGGAGCAGTGAGTCACTAAATGGGCGTAGGGTAAGAGGTCATTTCTCATCACTTTCTAATTCAGCAATAGACATTACAGTTGTATGCCTTCTCATAAGACAAAGTAGTAAAGAACAATCTGTGAAAGGAGACAGATAAAAGTCAAATTTGATGACATAAATAAGGGAATCTAGACAAAAATGGTCAAATTTGACAGTAATAAAGAATCAGGTACCTTTTGGGGAAAAATATATATATATAAATAGATTTAATGATACTCCTTATATATTTATTTATTGTTATTTCCTTCTCTACTCAACTCTATTGTATAACATCATAGCAGCAGGCAGCTGTGTGTGTTTACCAAACTTAGTGTGTTTAGAAAACTCGACTGATCCCAGATTCAGAGTAAAGGGAGTGGAGTTCCCTCATTACCTCATGTATAGGCATCCAGAAGGATGTGAGCTACTCGTTTAATAAGTTGACGTGTGTGTGTGTGTGTGTGTGTGTGTGTGTGTGTGTGTGTGTGTGTGTGTGTGAGAGAGAGAGAGAGAGAGAACACGCCTGGGCTTCAGATTTACAAAGCTTTTGCATAAAGCACAAGCCACATGCTTCCCCTCTTGATTGTTGCCATGACGATGGGTTCACATGCCAGTGAGATGATTTGCATGTTTTCCATGGTGTCTGGACTCCAGGACATGATCATCTCCAGCAGTGTGTGTGTGTGTGTGTGTGTGTGTGTGTGTGTGTGTGTGTGTGTGTATGTGTGTGTATGTGTGTGTGTGTGTGTGTGTGTGTGTGTGTGTGTGTGTGTGTGTGTGTGTGTGTGTGTGTGTGTGTGTGTGTGTGTGTGTGTGTGTGTGTGTGTTGCTCTAAAATGTGGATATTATGGTCTGTGGTGTCAGATGAATAAGAGGTTGGAGGAATAGACCATGCAAATGGCTCCCTGCCCACCTGTGGCTGAAAGTGGTGCAGCAGTCAGCCAGAGCACTGAATTACAGCAGATGACTGTGTGCTTATTAAAGAAAGAATGATCTCATTCTTTTTCTCTGTTTGTGTGTGTGTGTGTTCATATCTATGTACATATCTGACCTCTCGTACCTACACCTCACAGCGTGAGTTTTTCATGTCCTCATTCTGTTGAATTTTAATTTGAATACTATCCAGATTTTCCACAATAGTGACGTATTTGTTCCACTTTTACTCACATTTCTTTTCAGCAAAATGACCTTCAATAGAGGAATACTTTATTTACACACACACACTTATGTATTTGTCTGTTTATTAATTTGTTGGTTGTTTAATTGAGTAAAACTAAAACTGTATGTATGTATGAGTGTGTGTGTGTGTGTGTGTGTGTGTGTGTCGCTCTGCCACTTAGTGCTGACAAGCGAAGACCAAAACCTAGGAAGATTTGCTAAATGTAATGGCAGTACATCAAGTCGTTGCTGAGATATTTCCTCAGTTACTGGTTTCTGAAGCCCTCACAAGTTTCCTTTCGCTAACATCTCTGCCAGTTTTTGGGCTTGATGTATAAATGTAAAAACATCGCTGAGATTTGGTCTCACTTTCTGTGAAGTGCCAAGTCCTGGTCCTTCACTCGCATTAGAAGTTTGAGTCTAAATACCACACACTGGTGCCAAGAAATACCCTCACTTCCTGTTTAACTGCTTTACTGTCACATAAACTTTCACATTATAGACACACACACATAAAACTAGTGGATTTGTCGAAGACCCGATTGGGGTTATAAGAATATTTATATTTGCCCTATTTGTGGTGTAAGGTAGCTGAAACTGTCCTCCATCACTGTGCAAGATTTCATCATCATAATAATAACAAAAATAGGGGCCATGCATCTACATACTTGTCCTTAAAAACAATATTTAAAACCGAATATTAAAATAAAAAAGCTTCTTCTGTAGCTGACTTTCAAATGACTCTGTTGGGAACCTGGCACATGACCTATCTTACCCTATGCAGTGATTATGTCCAGCGAATAGGACGTCATTTTCTACATGGACTAACTTACTGCTGTGGGAAAAAACTACAGATTTTAAGCCTATGAAATGCAAAGGTAGGGGAAAGAAAAAAAAAGGAAACCTCACTAAAGGTCCAAATGAATCTGAAACCTCAAGATGATGATTCTGGAAGCTTGTTATTAAAAGAGAAGAGAACGATTCAGCTTTCGATTTTGTAGTTGATATGATATGAACACATGAATGTGTTGCTGGAGCTAACGGTCTCTTAGAGTGTGGGGCGCGTCATTGTTTCATTAATATTCAACTACTAATAGTTTTAAATCATTTCAAATAAGTTAGTCTTTCCTGTGATGTTCAACCAACTGTGTCTGTGTGTGTGTGTGTGTGTGTGTGTGTGTGTGTGTGTGTGTGTGTGTGTGTGTGTGTGTGTGTGTGTGTGTGTGTGTGTGTGTGTGTGTGAGAGAGAGAGAGTTTTAATATCTTAATAGTGACTAACGTGTTCCCAAATGGATAGAAGGAAAATGTAATTAGAAATGAGTTCTAAACGAGCTGTAAGGATTGCTTTTGCTTATTGAGGTCATGGTTATTGTTAGTCTCTGTAGAGCAGAGCGATTATTATGAATGGCATTAATAATGAAAAATAAGGAATTTACACAGACGTGTGTGTGTGTGTGTGTGTGTGTTTTGCAGGGGCTGCGATCTGACCCTGCTCAGGCCACTGTGGCAGCTCTTTACCACAATGGAAAGTGGAGTAAATCATGATCCCACCAGCATCACCGTCCTGTTGCCACTTCATCGAGCTCTCACTGAACTCTTTTTCGTTGCTGAGACCAAAGCCATGGTGAGATTCTAACTTTCTTCTCACTCACACACACGCGCTCATGCGCACACTCACACTCACACACACACACACACACACACACACACACACACACACACACACACACACACACACACACGTGTTACCATTCTCAAGAACTAACATCTACTTTGTGTCATGAGAGTTTGTGTGCATTACATTACTCAGTGTATAAGTTCTAGGTGTGCTGAACACACTCTGCTTATCTCGTCCACCTGCTCACCTGAACAAAGAACTGTGTGTGTGTTTATGCGCGTGTTTATATATGTGTCTCTGTGTGTGTGTGTGTGTGTGTGTGTGTGTGTGTGTGTGTGTGTGTGTGTGTGTGTGCCTATATATATACAGTATATATGTGTGTGTGTGTCTGTGCGTGTGTCTATATTCAGTATATGTGTGTGTGTGTGTGCGCGCGTGTGCGTGTATCTATATATATATATACTGTATGTCTGTGTTTGAAAGAGCAAGAGAGAAATGAAGAAAAGAACTCCATTAGAGGGCAGTAGCACATCTTGACAGCTTTTAGTAAAACATGTTTGTTACATGATTACATGTGTACACACGCACACACACACACACACACACACACACACACACACACACACTGCCCTGAAATGCACACTCAATACAAACTCATACATTGTGTGTAATATAAGGATAAGGTTTAAATAAAGTTCTATGAGGGTTAAAGAACCCTTGCCATGTTTCCCCTGCAGCATGTACAGCAGGCTCTGTGGAACTCCAGCCTGTTTCACCAGGAACAGCAGAAGTTCTTGAAGGACACACGGGTAGTGACAAACAATAAATAAATAGAAATCAACACTAAACACTTCCACAATCAACGTTCCACAAGCGTTCATGAGGAACGTGCATCTTGTTACCGTAGATGGCATTAAAGCCTGGAGCGGTTCACACACACAGCTCAGACACACCAAGAGAAGTCTGGCTTGAATCAGGGCCACGGACATTTTTCTGCCACAATCCCACTTTTAGTCTCTCTTTATAAACATCGCAGGCTTCTTATCTGTGTCCTAAGTCGCTGCTCTGTCTGCGTGCCCATCACTTCATCACTGGCGAATAAATGCAGTTGGAAAATCCATTTGTCTGTGTAAAAATAGATGAAGATAAGGGATGACCGAAGTGCTGGCGTCGATCATAATGTTTATTGCATCGGATGATTAAGTAGATGTTACCCTGGTGATCGGTACGTGAATGCGTTCCAGGACGTTGTGCTGAAATTTAAAGAGTTTGTACACAGTATCAATGGGACGTCCGGACTTGTTTGAGAATGGATGATTTAGGCATGGAGTTTTAGTCTAAACTCTTCTGACGACTCGTTTGTTTTGTTTTCAGGAGCAAGGCATACTTCAGGAGTATCTCCTCGCTCTGACAACCAACGAACAACTCGTAACGCACACAGCTCAGGTAAGACCAGCTTCCTCCTCTCCAGTCTGCGTATATTAACCTCCATCACAGGAAGCGTTCAAACACGAATACTGAAGACCGAGCATGAAGAAAAAAAAGAATTTCTTTGTTTTTTTTTTGAGTTAAAGAGTCCACTGATATAATACACTCGTGTGTGTGTGTGTGTGTGTGTGTGTGTGATGCAAGACGTGATTTATATTTTATTTATTTGTTTATTTATTTATTTATTTTGTGCATCACAGTGTGGCTCAAAGACCAATTCTCAAAGTCAAGGGTCTTATGGTCACGGTGGCTTAGTGGTTTGCCTCACACCTTCAGGGTTGGGGATTCGATTCCCACCTTTGCCTTGTGTGTGTAGAGTATTGCATGTTCTCCCCGTGCCTCGGGGGTTTCCTCCGGGTACTCCGGTTTCCTCCCCCGGTCCAAAGACATGCATTGTAGGTTGATTGGCATCTCTAGAAAATTGTCCGTAGTGTGTGTGTGTGTGTGCCCTGCGATGGGTTGGCACTCTGTCCAGGGTGTATCCTGCCTCGATGCCCGATGACACCTGAGATAGGCACAGGCTCCCCGTGACCCGAGATAGTTCGGATAAGCGGTAGAAAATGAATGAATAAATGAATTTTCCTACAAAGTTTAACACCAAAACCAATGAGAAATCCAACGAGGAAGCAGAGGAGACAGCAAAAGTTTTGACTCCAGAATGCAGCGCAGCTTTACGACTCACAGCTCAGCTAGTAAGCTAGGTGAAGCCTTTGAACCCGATCAAACACTGAAATTGTTAAAGCGTAAAAGTAAAGCGATTCAAATTTAAAGTCAGCTCAGAAATCCATTCTAGAAATGAATCTCTGATTAGAAAGATAGAACCGAAAGGTGGATTTCTTCTTTAAAGCAGCACTTTGATGGACATGTTAGAAATTGTATACTATTATTTAAACATTTTTAACATTCATGCGTGGGGTTTAAGCAGGAAAAGTACAGCCCGGAGCATTCGTGACTACATTCACCGGATCTTTTAACGTATAATTGAGATGGATCCAGCAGATCAACTTTTCACCATGTTTACATACGCCTAAAGCCTGAAGTAGCACGCTACATATCATGAAAACTTAATGAGACTAATCCGGCTGTGTTTTGTTTTGTTTTTTCTCCGTGCCAGCGTTCGGTGGAATAACGTTCGTTCAATGCCGCTGGATTGGGTTTAATATAACAGCCTGAAATGTGTGCTCGGTGTGGGAGGCTTGTCTAGAAACAGAGACTATCCCGGAGACATCCGTATTAAAAATCAGACCGCGCCGTCGGTTACGTGCGTGTTAGCAGCAGAGCGTAAATTCAGAACTGCTTCTGGGGAAAGAAAGTGACAAAAGAAAAACAGATTGACAACAAAACAGGAGAGATGAAGCTTTTAAAGCACGTAATGATGATAGACAGTATTGAGCGAGTGCAGGTGGCAATGTTCATGTAGAAAAAATATTGTGACTCACGTAGTCACTCTGTACAGCCGTGGTGAGCAGAGAAGCATCTCAGCATGCTCTAAACATCAAATCTCCAGCTGGATGAGCTACAACAGGAGTCGTCCGCATCAGGTTCAGCTCCTTCCAGCGAAGAGCAGGAATCCGAGGCTGTCACGGATGCAGACTCGCTCTAACTGAACATCACGTGCCATGAGCACTTCCTGTTCTTCCTGAACTCCCTTATCTTTCTGCCTTGCTAAAGTTTTTTGCTAGAATCCATTGGCACTTAGAAATGGTCTCGCATCAGGATCAGATATAAAATCAAATCACAAACCTTGCGAGTTTGTGTCCCCTGTGAATCACCGAAACACTGAAATGTTTTCGACAACACAACAATCGCTGCCTCTGCAGCGTGACTGTCAAACGATGAGACGCCGAAGCTGACGTGATGCATCTTTGAGCGCGCGCGCGCGTGTGTGTGCGGTGCGTGCGTGCGTGTGTGTGTGTGCGTGCGTGTGTGTGTGGGTTGTGGTTATCTCTTATGCTTTTAGTAATTATCCCGCACGGATGTGATCAGAAGAGGTGGGAAGATGACCGTGTTGTTTGTGTTGTTGTGTTGTGCTCAGTGTAGGCTGCTTAAATACTCATACTTTAGTTTTGGCTAAAACAATTTTTTTTATATATATTATTTATTTATTCCTGTGCCAGAAATGTTATTAAGTGCACGTTTCCAACAAAAGTGTCAGTTGTGTGGTTGATTACTGCGTAGGTGTGTAACACAGTCTGGTGAATTACCTGCCATATTCTTTTACTTAATCATCCCTCAGGATGTTGTTCTCACCTTCATTCTCTTTCTTTTTTATGTCTTTTTTTTCTAATTCTTTATGGCGCAGGCACTGAAGAACATCGCTGCCATCAGCTTGGCCATCAATTACCCAAATAAATCCACCAGACTGCTGAATGTTTCTCCCTGAGACGGGGAAAATCGGGGCTGTCGGCGCAGCGTGTGTCCTCCATCGCTGCCTTATAGCAGGCAGGTAAAAGGTGTTCCAGGAAAGCCCCAGTGCGCTCGCTCGCTCTCTCTCTCTCTCTCTCTCTCTCTCTCTCTCTCTCTCTCAAACTCACACTCATACACACACACACACAACCACACACACACACACGTATGCAGCGTCTTCCAGAAACCGGAGCCCTCCTTAATTAAGGGACACTGAGAGAATTACCCTTGTTGTCGTGTCATTTTAGTCGATGTCATCAGAATTAGCATTACGGACGGGCCAAAGGCATCTCTCAAGAACTCAAGAGCATTCTTCTTCCTCCTATTTTTTTTTTCTTCTATTAATCGCCCTCTTCATTTCTTACTTGAACCAGCTCCAGTTCTGAAAGCCGGGCAGCGGTGACGCGTGCCAAATTTCCCAGCGTTTCCCTCAGCAGAGTCGCTCTTTCCTCCCTTTATTTATGCTCCTCATCAAGCGCACCTCGGGCGAGACAATCGATTAGGCTGAAAGCAGGTCACCTCTCACCGCTTTCGGCCCTAAAAATACAAGCGACTCACACAGCCTCATCCGTCAGGGTGGCCTGAGACTCGGGTCCAAACCAGCGACAGCCTCAGAGAGCCGCTCCGAACAGTTTATTCACAAATTTACAAAACGACTTTAACAAAGTTAAAGTTTTTTTTTTTTTAATTATTATGAATACTATTATTATTATGAACATTATTATGAATGTTCACATCACCTGTATACTGTTATATATCCATCACTTGAAAACTCATTCTTCTACATGTATTTGCGCTTGGGAGGTCGTTTCGATGTGCCACAGGAAACTGTAGCCTTAAAGCGATCAGTAAACCGACTGGTTCAGAATAAGGGACGGCCTCGGACCTGAAAATGAAATAATCTTAGTTGGGGTTTTTTTTTTTGTTGTTGTTTTTAATATGCTGCTTAATATTTTTTTTCTGGTTTGAACAGTTAGACTAATTAGATTAAGGGAATTGCTATTTGAATCCTGGTGTTAGGAGTTTACAAGTTAGTTAGTTGTTTGTTTGTTTTTTATTATTACATAGGATATCAACAAGCAGAGGTGTGATTAAAACAATTTTTTTGGATTTTATTTTAGTGGGTTTGAACTAGAAAACGATTAAGGTAAATAGTCGTTGACGCCAAAGAAACTTCTCGCCTGAAAGAAAAAAATTAATGTCAAGGAACGTTCCGGAAGTAGTTCCAGTAGTGCGGATCTTCTGACAGGATATTTGGATGATAAAACAATAGACATTAAGGTATTTTTGCATTGCTGACTGAGGATAGGGATCGATAGAAACGGTTGAGGTTAAACACAGACCCTTTAGTCGTCAGTAAGTTTGTTTACAAGAAGAAAAAGAAAAAAAAAGAAATGCAAGTATGTATACAGAGCATTTTGCTTTCGGTGCCTGAACTTCACTCTCAAGATGGCTGCCAAGAAGACTTCAGTCTCTCAAAGCCTCAGATCTGAATAAATTCATGTGCCTATGTTTTGAAATGAAGCAATCTTGATTTGTCATTTCATTGTAAAAGAACATAACCGTTATTTTTTTAAAATGAAAAATCTATGGCTTTAATTTGAAATCTTTTTTTTTTTTTTTTTTTTTTAAATGATTCTTATTATTTTCATGAATGTCATCCTTTTTTTCTATTTGGTTTCACCCATTACTCGGTTGATGTTTCATGTGAATTAAAAATTGACATGAATGTAAATAGTTATGTTATATATAGGAAAAAAAAATTTCATATCAACTCACTCCCCATAATAAATCCAAATTATTTAATATATTGTTCTGGGTTAAGATTTAACTCTTGATTTTGTATGTCACGGCACTTGAGTTTTTAATTAAAATGCAGTCGATGCTTCATGGCTTTCTGCTTTTCTTTTCTTATTTTTTAAAGGAAAAACAGTAAATTAAAGATTGATATTTTGTAGGGATGCATCGATACCAGATTTTCAGATGGTTTATGTTTAATACTACACTTTTACACAATACATTATAATTAATTGAGGTTAATTCTTAGTGTCAGTTCACAAGAAGAAGCCTTTTGTCACATCTGCATTACAGCACTGTGAAATTCTTGTCTTTATATATCTCAGCTTTTTAGGACGTATGGGTCAGGGCACATGGTCAGAAATGATACAGCATGATAGAGAGTCAAGGGCATCAATCAAGAGCCCAGCAACGACAGCTAGGTGATGCAGGGCCTTGAACCGCCGGCCTACCGTAATCTAGACTGATCTTAACTCCCGAGCCAATCAACATGGACGTCACAGAAGGTTTTATTGACCCTCTTTTTGTATCTTTACTAGAGAGCAGGTATCTTTAACCCTCTGAGTTAAACAGAGAACAACAGAGTGAAAACATGGACAGAAAACAATATAAGGAGACATGAATCGTACTTTTGGTACAAAGTGTAGATCTGAAGTGTACAGGACTCAGTGCTCGCTGAAGAGAATTGCTCTTCTTGTTTAATCTCTCTCTCTCTTTCCCTCATATCCCAGTTTCTTTTCATGCTCTCTTCACTGCTCCATATTCTCAAATACCTTGGTGTGTGCACACCTTGGGCACTTATTTTTATCGACCACGCTTGCTGCTGTGTGCTCCCATCGGCCTCTCTCTCTCGCTCTCTCGCTCGCTCTCTCTGCTTGCACACCGTGTTACTGTTCTGGTGTTGTCAAGTCTTCATAAGTGGCCAATGAGCAGAACTTCAACAAAATAAACTTTACATTAAAACTAGAATGAATTTCCTGGTTATGTAATTTTGTATGTGTACCTATTAAGCATGTAGTACACAGTTCTAGACGGGGAAACGATTTATATTCTAGGGAGTTTTTCCTTCCCACTGTTGCCACTGGCTTATTCATTTAGGATAAATTGCCAAATTTTTTTTTTTGTTGTTAAAGTTTACATCCTGGTTTTTTTCAATTTCTGTAAAGCTGTGTTGTTGTAGGACATTGCTGTAGTAACCCTGTATAATGTAGTCTTTGTTTCAATTGTTGATCAAGACACATATAAAGATCAGTCATTTCATATCAACTGTTGCATGGAAAAGCAGGTTGGTTTGCCTGACGGTAGCTGTTAGGATCGGAGCATTTTGATAAACGAGGATGAGGAGGAGTACGTGAACATGTCAGAGCAATCAGATATTGAATGTATCTGTATGGATGCATCCCTATTATTTTTGTATGTCCGAGATCACTGGTGGTATAGTGAGTTTATTTTCTGTCTCAGTTGTTCCTTTATGTCTCACTGATGTGTGTGTTCAAGTTAAGCAAACATGGTGATCCACCCTTTAATACAACATCTCGTATCCACTGCAAATAATTCTCTATGTCATCATTTGTACCCTCCTAGAATGTAAACCATCTGTTGCTTTTTACTATTGTTGTCCCTGAGTCCTCTATAGTATTACATGTCACTTTTTTCTTTTTTGTGCTCTTTCTCTCTCTCTCTCTCTCTCTCTCTCTCTCTCTCTCTCTCACACTCTCTCTCTCTCTCTCTCTCTCTCTCTCTCTCTCTCTCTCTCTCTCTCTCTCTCATATATCCTGGAGGTTCTTACACCCGCACTCTTACTGAATTAAACACATTCTTCATCACCTGAATGAATGTGTGCATCTTTACTTCAGCCGATCTCATACTTTTTTTTTTTTCTACATCTCTGTTTTTCTCTCAATACTAGTCTCCCACTTGTTTTTCCCTCCCACTATGTCTCCATCCATGCGTAGAGGGTGAATGGGGGACATGTTAAAGCCCAAGCGATGATGCTAACGTTTTGAGTGATAAAACCTGATATGCAATATATTGAATAAGATGTTGATGATTCAGTGCAGTACTGCACTCGAACAGCCCCCACATCTCTGAGTCAGCCTTGCCTCTCTTTCTTTCTCTCTCTCCCTCGATCACTCCATCCTCCTCACTCGCTCTGTCCATCTATCTCTGTTGGCCACTCTGAGAATTTGAGAATACAGTGGGTTGAGGATGGTGAATGTCAACAGAAGGGAATCTGTGGTGGTGGGTTGTATAAATTCGAAATAACCCATGACACTATGATGCTGTAAAGCTTGCTCGTAGCAACGACACTGACAAATATCACCCAGGAAAAGGAGGAGGAATGCAAATGTTTTAGAATGATTCAGCTTTGAACAGGATTTGCCATTGTGTTTAGAGCTGTTCATCTTTTTTGCGTGTCCTCTGGGGTCATGTGATGGTCTACGCATTGAAGGTGGGCTCTGAAACCCCATCTGTGTTTAAGTATTTTGTGCCTACGCTTTTTTGGAGCAGATACATGTAAAAAAAAATACATATTTACTGTCTGAAATCTAGGCTGCTATTTAGATTTTGTCAGCCTTGTGTATATTGTCCATGACCATAGGACCACCATATTGTTTAGGTGAACTTTAAGCAGCAAATGGGCTCCACTCATTAATTGTGTACCAAACATATCACCTAGATGGCACTTTAGGTTCACCCGAGTGACAACTTATACAGCTAAGCCATATAAAGGTCTATTAGGGTTCTCTTGTCCTTAGAGAATCAAATTGTCTTACAGGGTCGAGTCAAACTACCTACTATTGAAGTATTGAAGACATTTTATCACTTATGAGGAACATGATTTGGCAGATAATAATACTTACATATATATTACAAAAAAGACTAAGAACTGAAATATCTGGGAGTTGAAACATCCATAGCTGCGATTAGCATTTGAAAATCCTGACACCTCTTTTAAAGAGAGAGCATATTGATCAGAGAAAGCTGTTACTTTATCACTTTGCAGTCAGTTAAAGTGGCAGTGTCTAATGTCTCATGTGTTTTTCTAAACATATACAGTAGAAATATTCATATGATACCTAAGCTAAAGTACAGTATGATGTAGAATACTAACATGTAAACTAGCCATTGATCTGGCTAGTTTCTACAATTTATGTTATGTGTTTTTCTGGACCAGAAATCAGTTCTGCTAAATTCTAGACTTCTCTTTTCTTCAAAAACCTCCTTAAAGGTTTTGTATATAGTTATAACGGGATTGAATATAGTTCCTTTTCTATCTGGTATAGCTAGTTTTTGATAAAAGTTTCTGAATTTCCGGTATATACATTACATTATTGTGAATTAATATATGGGACTGTGAATTGAACTACAGAGATACATCATTTAAGTTTGGTATAGGTGTTAAGGGAATTTTACAATTTATCTCATAAGCTGTGATGAGGTTCTGAAAATGGCAAATGGCTTCTTTTTTCTCTCACGTATCCCAGTTTATCTGTGCAGTGCTCAGTGCTTGCTGAAGTGAATTGCTGTCCTCTCTCTCTTTTCTCTCTTCTCTCTTTCTCTGCCTCTGCCTGCCCTCTGTGTCTTTTTCTGTTTGTCTCACGTGTAAAGCCCAGGTCTTGATCTCTATGCTGTACCCCTCCCTCGAGTGAGCTGAAAATGAAACTCTGCGGTTATATCATTTGTCCTTCGAGAGCGTTAAAAAGAGGTTATTGGAGCATCTCTCTGCAGCAGGTGCATGTTCACAGCACCAACTCTTTCCTTTCTTTTCTTAATTTGTTTCACACACACAAGTAAGGAGAAAGTTACCTCAGCAAATTTGGCATCACTTTGCCCATCCCCCGCTTCCCACACAAATGAACTGTACACACACCCCCACTTTTAGAACAAGCTTTTATACACTTTCTTCCCTTTCACTAAGTTCACAAAGTCCAGAAGAGTATAATCAGACAGAGGATATAAAAATACAAACAAACTGTGGCACATCCAGTTACATGTTTATTTCAGTGCCTGTTTTCATTATCACAAAATGGCTGCCTACTTGCCTTGTGCATTTGTGTACTATACGTGAAATCGGGATTCGTGATGATAATGAGACCTACTTCCTGCCTCTCGCCTGAGATGATAAGGGCGGTGGGTGTTGTTTCCTGTGAAGCATGCTTGTTTAAATAAGCCATGTGAGTTCTGTTAGACCCTTCAACCCAGATTTTGCAACATGGCTGAGGAATGACTGACTGTAGTACGGGAGCCAGCCGAGACCCACTTGTCTTTTCGTTTTAATCTCATTTGATCCTCCACTCATAACTGATTTAGTATTTAAAGAGACTGATGTGTTAATAAAAATGTGCCGTTCACATCCTCACAAATTACAGAGACTAAGGAACACAGAAACAAACAAGGCTGACCCACTAATCTTCCTACTCTCCGCTGAACCTAGGAGTCAAAACAGGCACATATAAAACACTATTCATTTTGGTATGCTTTTATTCTTCTATCCATTCCTGTAATTATGGCTGGCGTATTACAAATGCTTTCGCTGGAAAGTTGGGCACATAAAGTGATCTCATGGCTTTGACAGGAACTCAAAGAAAATGCTTTTTTACTTTAAAAATATGATTCCTATTCAGTAATCAAGTATACCGTGGTGATCGACTTACTCTCTAGGTGGTAATTCTAATCCAAAACAAAAACACACCGACAAGTATAAGTAGTACATAAATCTCTTTTTAATAAGGTGCAATGTAAATGTATGTCAACAGACAGTTTGTGAAACTACGTCGAAATCAAGGAAATACTTATTCTCGAAGTGGGGAGGAAGGTGTTACCTTATCTTCTAGCAATCAGTACAATCTGTAGTCACAGGCAACTGGTAGCTAATAAAATGGGCAGTTAGTGAAAGTGTTTTTTAATTACCATGTTATGTCGCATAAGAAGGGGGGCACAGTGGCTTAGTGGTTAGCACGTTTGCGTCACACCTCCAGGGTTGGGGATTCGATTCCCGCCTCTGCCTTGTGTGTGGAGTTGTTCTCCCCGTGCCTCGGGGGTTTCCTCCGGGTACTTCGGTTAAAGCCCCCGGTCCAAAGACATGCATGGTAGGTCGATTGGCATCTCTGGAAAATTGTCCGGCGTGTGTGAGTGCCCTGCGATGGGTTGGCATTCCGTCCAGGGTGTATCCTGCCTTGATGCCCGATGACGCCTGAGATAGGCACAGGCTCCCCGTGACCCGAGGTAGTTCGGATAAGCGGTAGAAAATGAATGAATGTAGCATGAGCAACAGATTGAGGTGTCTGACTTCTTGTGAGTCAGAGAATGCATCACAAGCTTTCTCTTTGGTGGTAATAGAAGATAGCTAGCTAGTGGTGAGAATAAGGCAAACGAATGAATCAATAAAACCATGAGAACTGGCATTTTATACTGACATTATATGTATGAAAGTCATGATATGACGTGTCATAGATCAAAGCAACCCCCACTGTAATTTACAGTAATAGCAAATAGGCCTAATTATCATATTGTTGCATCTAAAACATAACGGTAAAATAAAAGCGATGGAAGAGTGAGAAAAAGAATATGGCCCTACATTGTGTGCTCTGTAATTAAGATCGATTTACGACCAAATACAAACACACCCCCAGACACACAATATGTGTCGGAAACTCTAAAATTAGAATTTCACTTGAAAGGCAAAAGGTGTTCTTGATAAACAGAGGAAACAGACCTGCACATGCTACTGTGTGGCTCTACATGTTGATTAGAGAGGAGTTGCGCTGTCAGGTCTTCCTGAGCAGAGTTTTTATTTGACCCAATCATTTTCCATGTATGTGTATCACTCTACACACAGGAGCATTTTTTTTTTTTAAAAAGTTTTATTTCTGCCATACACTAAATTGTTTAAAAGATAAGTTCATTAAGGTTGTTAACTTTGGGGTATCATGAAGAAATATTGACACAAATGTCCCTTTTTAAGGTTTCTCTCAAACCAAAGTACCTGTAGTAAAAGGTTGTTGTTCTCCTACAGCTGCTCTCTGTTCGGGGTTGTCACAGCAGATCATCTAATCCACATATTTGATTTAAACACAAGTTTTTCTTAATTTTCCAGCTTGCACAGATGCACTTTATGTATCTAGGACTAACTTACTAAGTCCTTAGCTCTGTCTTTGTTTTATGTAGCACCCAGGTTTACTGCGTCAGCTATATATGGTTGAAATGACAATAAAAGCTTCTTGACTTGAATTGACTTGACTCTGTAGCTGGGTCAGTTCCCTGGAGCACCAGGGAATCCTATGAAAGCTCTACCAGAATAAACATTAGAATGTCTGACACTTGAATAATTTGTTATATAATAATGTTTACTAATAGTAGTAGTGAATAGTACATGATGTCGATACCCCTGCAGGCATTCCTTTTTTGTGCTTTTCACACAGCTTTTAAACCCGGGTTATGCTTGTTTTTATACCTCGCTTTTAAATCCAGATAGAGGAGAATTTCACACATAAAATTTAGAAGCTAGATTTAGCATCGCTTGGGTTTTTGGGTTTTTAGCAATCCTAGATTATTGGATGGTAGATTTATCACTCTAGAGCTCTTTTACCTTCTTCACACAGCAAGGTTTATATCTTCTCCTCTTCCAAGCCAGTGAGTTTCAGCCTGTGAGCTGTGCTAGTTCCATCAATGGGACCATCAATGTTTCCTGATTATAAGATAATGAGCAAAAAGGACATTTTATTAGAGTGCAATTAGACCAGTTCATGGATAAACCACATGTAATGTAATACACACCGTTGTAATTGCTAACAACATTTTCCAGTAAACAATTGCTCATGGACCTCAGATTCACCGAGGTCTTGTTTAGACAGCTTATAAACTTGCAGCAGGCACAAGAAACAAAACAAACTGACAGAGCGAACAAAAATAAAAAAGCATGGACAGCTGAACGATTTTGCCGAGAGCATACTGTTCATGAGCTACCAAATTGTTGCTTCTTCTGTTTAATGAAGTCGATTAGCTGCAATGGCTTATTAAAGTCGTTCATCTTCCGAGCGTTATTGCTCCATTAGCTTCTCGTATGTTTGTCCTCACCTTCCTGTGCCAAAGATAATGATTATAAACCGCGGGCATCATTGTTAACCATATGGCTTTGAGTAGAAATAGGGTTTGTTTGCTGATTTTGGCTTACTCACACCCAAACATTAAATATTGTAGTGTAAATAAAACAAACAGGGGCACTTGGAGGGCATTAACTTGTGCATTATGCTATTCTAGAGGCACCCTAAAGGGCACTTCATCTCACTTTCTTGCATGCAGGGAGACTATAGGGCACTGCATAAAAGCTTTACTTTACCCACTTCATCATGTTTCCTTACATGTAAAAGAATCATATAGGACACTTTTGTGCATGCAGGTTGGTTAGCCTACAGGGCACTGCATCACAATTGTCTGCATTGGAAGGGCACTCATTAGGGCACTTCATCACATCTTACATGTATGGGCAAGTTGTGGCCTAATGGTTAGTCTGACTCGTAATCCTAAGGTTGTGGGTTCGAGTCTCGGGCTGCTGATGACTTGACTTGAGCAATGCACCGAACCCCCCCAACTGCTCCCCGGGCGCCGCAGCATAAATGGCTGCTCCGGGTGTGTGTTCACGGTGTGTGTGTGTGTGTGTGTGTTCACTGCTGTGTGTGTGCACTTTGGATGGGTCAAATGCAGAGAACGAATTCTGAGTATGGGTCACCGTACTTAGCTGTATGTCACATCACATGTAAAGGAAACGTATATATGGCACTCCATCACATCATCTTCATTTGTAAGGTCACCCTGGAGGGCACTTTCATGCATGCAGCAGAGTATTTAGAGCATGGCATTGCATATTCTTCCCCGGAAGGGAACCATTAGGGCATTTCATCACATCTTACACATTAGGGAATGCCTACAGGGCACTCCATCACCCTAGTGGGCAATCTATCATATTTTTGTGTACATAGGCACCCTAGAGGTTCATTACAATTATTCCTGTTGAAGGACACTAGGGCATTTCATCACACTTTCTGCATTTTGCCACGTTTTATCAACCAATGGGATGCCTTTAGGGTGCTTTTTAACCATTTAACCAAAATGTTATTAACAATGAATAAAATCTATGAGCACTGATATTCTACAATACATTTGTTTTTTAAATGAAGTTTTGCTTGAAACATTCCTGAAGTACAAAAATGCAGCGAATGCTAATGCAGCCTTAATGCACCACTGCCTACAGTAAGTACATTGCAGTGCTTGTTAAAGAAGAGACTGGCTTTGTGTGTGTGTGTGCGTGTGTGCGTGTGTGCGTGTGTGCGTGCGTGCGTGCGTGCGTGCGTGCGTGCGTGCGAGCGTGCGTGCGTGCGTGCGTGTGTGTGAGTGTGAGTGTGTGAGTGTGAGTGTGAGTGTGAGTGTTTTTTGCAGCACCCAACCGTAGTAGCAGTAAAACCCCCTAAAAAGTCGATTGTGTTCCTACAGCACTGCGGCTCATCAAAATGAACCAGGGTATGAAATGTCTAACAAAAGAGGACAGAAGAAGAGTGCTCTAAAACTTTACTGAGGGACTTGGACAGAAATATGAGTCAGCAGTTTGTGAAATGAAGATAGACAGAGATGATCACAATGGTGGGTTAAACAGAAACGGTGAGAGAATCATATGGACTCAGTGCGCACAGCTTTACGGAGTTTTCAATTGCAGTCATGATTCCAGCTGCAGTAATCGGTGCTGCATCGCGGTCATGACCTTCACCATAATGCCATGAGTGTAGGTAGGCTCTTTCTCCCTCCCTCTCTCTCTCTCTCTCTCTCTCTCTCTCTCTCTCGTTATAAGCAATACACATACAGTATATCCATTTCAAAGCACAGTGATATATATATTTCATTTTATTAGCAACAGTATATTAATGTACTTCCACCATTAATATAATCCGCTTTTCCTTTATTTGAAAGGATGTAAATTACCTTTAAAACTATTTGTTCTCTTTAAAGCTCTTAATATCACTGATCACTGTTGCCAGATATATGTATATATACATATATACAGTATATACAGTATCTATCCTAAAAGCATATATAGAGTGGAAATGCTCAACTCACCCCTGAGTGTACTTATAATTCATAGTGCCATGATGTATAATAAAAATCAAAGGTTTTTGATTATTTGGCTGGTTTTAAAAAGCATTTGCCTGCTTTTGTCAGACAAAGTGGGCAACCTTGTAATTGATGGTACATTTCTATTATTTTGTACAAAGATGTACCTGAATAGAACCGTCTCAAAGTATTTAAAAAAAAAGGTATAAAATGAACGTTTATTCACACAGACCCTGGTTGAGACCTCTCTTCTCGCTTACCTATAACGCAGCTTAGGGAACTACTTAATTGGCCTGACTAATGGCTAAATTCCCCCAATTAAACCACCTCGCTGGCGTTATATTGATCTATTTCAGTAAATGGAACACGAGAATCGGTCTAAATGGATATCAGTGTGCTTTTGGCTCGTTGTGGTACACAGCAGCTTTTATTCACCAAAAAAAGAGCAGGTAAGCTGACACTCGATTCATTTGAGGAAAAGGTGATATGATCGACTTCACTAAAGAGCATATGAAAAGATAAAAGGGGTCACTACATATTTTATGTACAGCCAATTTCTCCGGTCTTTGTTGCTGACACTGAAGGAAAGAGGCACAGGGAAACTTTGTAAATGTTTAATTCTGCTGGAACAGAAGCACACAGGAGCAGGAGTGCTGAGGTAAAGAGGACAGTTTACACAGTGCATGATGAAAATGAAATGCCTATGAGGTAAAAAAAAATAAATCGAACATTGTGTCTATAGCACTAGCAAAAAGAGAACGAACTCCTACTACAGTGTCTGTATGTCGGAGAAGGTGAAGAGAAGAAAATCGCCTTCCTGCTCTTCCTTAATTATTTTCTGTCATAAACAGCTGAGTCTGCTACAGTCAAGGACCTGTCAGAAAAACCTGTATGAACACACACACACACAAACACACACACGCACAATTACACAAACAACCCAGATACAGGAGAATGTGTCTTTATATCATAGCCTTTCTGAGCCCTCAGTTTTTTTTAACCCTTTTTACCACAACAACTGTCACAGAATGGAAATCGACTTTCAGACGTTTCCAATCAATATAAACAAATTAATTATTATAGCGCAGCAATTCTGATATAAAATGAGTCAGGACTCTGTTGGCTTTCAGTGTGAAATGGGTTTTGCCCTCAGTTTTGCCCTCAGTTGATAATCTTACACTTTATGAACAAACACTTGGGGCATCTCAGAGAGCAGAAATGGGTTTGAGATCAGCGTTTGCTTTGAAGATTGAAACGTTTGTGTGGACAAAAACTAACCGTTTTTGACTTTTGGAACTTTTCTATGAATATATTGTTCTTAGTAGGCTATACTCATGAAAAATCATTAAGCTTCAGTATTGTTATAATGGCTGCAGTGTATTGTACTGACTAGCTATTGGGTAAGAAATCGCACTTCTGGTGTCAGTCTGAGCTGACATTATGAGCCGCAAGCTTGAGCAAGAAGATGTAGCTTGCTTTTATAGGGTCAATGTTATACGTACTAACAAACGCATGAAACGGATTGCATTGAGTTGACTTACACAGAAGTAAATATCACTGCTAACATCTGTATTCATACAGGGCTGTCAAGTGTCACGCATTGAGAGTGTCAGTCACGCATTTTGGTCTTTTGTCACGCTCTCCCCCCCCCACATCGTATTTCTCACGCAGAAAAACTTTTTGACTATATATTATATATTTAATATTCCGCAGCGTCCAAAACGTATCAGTCCGCACCGCTTAGTCGAGCCTGACACTTATCAGCCAATCAAAAAAAAGAGGCTACACAATAGCCAATCAGAAAATAGCACTATCTGGGTAAGATTTAACGCAACAACCAATGAAAAAATATCAATCTTTAGCGAGGGTACAATCATGACCCTAAAAATGGCTGGGCTTGAGCCGAACTGTTTTAAATGGGAGCAACATTACAAATGATAAAGCGGTCCAAAAAGGCAACAAACACTTACAATAAACAACACCAGTCATAATCTCTCTCTCTCTCTCTCTCTCTCTCTCCCTCTCTCTCACACACACACACACACACAAAAATTAATAAATGGAAATTAAACATTGGTTAAATTGTGGTCAGTGATCCTTACCAAACACAACTCCCCCATTATTGTTTTTTTTTTTTGTTGTTTTTTTTGGGTGGAGATGTCACGCTTGCCGTCTTCAAAACTTGACAGCCCTGTTCATATCTCTCACATATTTCCAGCCTTGAAAAAAAAACACTGTTTTTGGAAAATAGAAATCAAGCACAGCTTTATTTGATGTGACTATCACACACTAACCATCTAACTTGAATAAGGTAATAAGCTTTGATAACTACATCTCCCAGCATTCTTCTGTTGGTTTTAGCCAACAGAAATTCCTGTTCCTCTGACAGATAGCTCTCTTTCAGATGGCTTCAAGTTCGTATCAGGTTGACATATTTGCATGCGTGCCTTGACCACAGTTTGTTTGCTTTGCAAATCAGTATGTCGTCCTGCCTTATTTGACCTCTTCCTCCCATCATTTAAATACTCATGTGCTGGCTTGTGGCTTCCTTTAGGCTGGAAACAAACTCTTGTTGCGATGCTGTACGACTAACTTCTCTATCTCTGTGCCTTCTCTTTCTCTTTTTGCCTCCTGAACGGAACCAGGGCAGTGTTTTATTTAAAGGCTCAAACAGGCGCTATGTTCTCCTGAGGCCATGTTGAAAAGCACAACCAGTATAGAGGTGAGGAAGAAGAGACGCAAGGTTTTAACAAGTTAAGCATTTCACTTGGAAATTTTTGAATTTTTGGACAGCTTGACATCAAAAAAAGAGATAGAGAGCGATAGATAGATAGATAGATAGATAGATAGATAGAGAGAGAGAGAGAGAGAGAGAGAGAGAGAGAGAGAGAGAGAGAGAGAGAGAGAGAGAGAGAGAGAGAGAGAGAGAGAGAGAGAGAGAGAGAGAGAGAGAGAGAGTGGGTAGATTTATTGTATACACCAGTAGAATATGCTAAAAATAGCAGTGTTGCCGTTTGCTTTAGACTCTCTGCTCTGAGCTTAGCATGAGAAGTTTTTTAGTGTCTATGTGCACGACGCTACGCTGCAACAAACCTTTTAGCGTGCATCTGTCTGTGTGTGCATGCGTGCCGGTGTTTGTTTTGCCGAGCGCGTGTGGAGGCGTCTGAGCCAAGAGTTGACGTTGTGACAAGCTGTCAGCCCATCAGCAGCTTGACTGTCATTTGGACACAGTGGGTAATGAGAAATGATTATGACTGCAGATGCAAATATGCACCCCTAATAGCCTTTTATTCCCAGCTGCAGCACTCATTATTTCAGCAGAAGATACTTCGAACTGAAGGATCTCTAACTGCGCTTTAAGTATATGCTGTATTTGATGGCCTAATTGAGGTCGCATGTATTTGTATACAGTATGTGCACAAGAAAGGGAAGTTATTAAAGGTGTGCAAGCTTTGCATACTGCAGTTGGTGGGTTTTTATAGCTTGATTGGAATATCTGGCAGGTTTAGTCAAGTGGGAACATTTGGTTGGTCCCCATGAGGAAAACTATAGAAAGTTCATACTGTGTGTGTGTGTGTGTGTGTGTGTGTGTGTGTGTGTGTGTGTGTGTGTGTGTGTGTGTGTGTGTGTGTGTGTGTGTGTGTTAGGAAGTGTCTTCCTGGTGCTGAATGGATAGTGCAAAAGGTTACAGCAGAGAAAGGGAAAGCCCACCCACTGCCTCGTCATCACAAGCAACAGCAAGAACATACAGATATGTTGGAGAGAGAGAGAGAGAGAGAGAGAGGGAGAGAGAGAGAGAGAGAGAGAGAGAGAGAGAGAGAGAGAGAGAGAGAGAGAGAGAGAGATGGGCAGATGATGTAATCAGTTGAACCCAGGGTTATGTTAGGACTTCATGAGGTCTGTGCTACTGTTCAAATGAGGCATAGCAATGACGCAGACGTCAATGTTGACTCCAACAAACAAACATAATACAGATTAATCATCTTCGGCACTGACGTACATGTGCATGCAAGCACGTTGATGTGTATGTTTGTATGTGTGTGTGTGAGGGGGGGGGGTAATCATTCATAAGTTAATGTATTTCAAACCTACCTGCAAAAAACTCCTACAAGAATTCAATTTTCTCGTAGGAGGCAGGAATCAGCTGCTTCTCCGCATGCAGCAGAAATTCTTCAGCATCGCCTGGGGCCACTATCTTATGTTTGCTGGTCTCGTTTCATCTTTTCACAAGCTTCTACTGACTTGTTCGGCTGAATCATTTTATTTCTTGCTTTTTCGCTCATGAACTCTCAAAACATTCTGCATGTCGTGTGAGATCTGATTCATTTAAATACAAGCTATCGCTGGATTACATGATGCTTTTGCAGGACAACATGTTTAGAGCCAACAGTTCTGCCAACAGATCATCTGATGTATATCAAAAAGCGTATGCGGCCTCAACTATCAGAATCTTGCTTTGCGTCTTTTGTTCGAGAGTCTGGTTCGTCATTAATCACAGCCCAGAACCGCCTACTCACTGACACTGTGCACAGTCAGTCACGGCCAAGGATATCTTGTTTACTCACTACGAAATGCTTTAAACAAAACTCTAACAACTTTAAAGAATGATGTCATGCTGATAAACTGTGTCACAATATTTGAAGACACAGGTACCCATAAGGTTTGTGCTTGGATGTGTGGAGAGCCAAGCAAATTGGCTCCTTTACGATTCTGAGGCTTGTGGCCAGAAAAATGTACAAAGATATCAAACCTGGGTTAAATTCTTCACCTGATTGCCAATGAAGACAGTAACTTGTTTGTTTGTTTGGTTCATTGTTTTAGACTCAGCTTTAGATGCTTTATAAGTCTTGCATAGCAAAGTTCTACTCATTTCTACTCTTTCAAAGTTGCACCTTGGTCTGTGGCGGGTCATTATCAGAAAACCAACCACAATGTCAACATTTGTCACCCGAAAGAGGATTGCTTCTTTTCTGAACCTGGTGTCTCTCAAGGTTTCTCAAGGGATAGATGTTAGAGATAAATAATAACTTAATTTTAATTGTTTTTATGCTTATGTAAATCTGCTTTGAGACAATGTTAATTGTTAAAAGTGCTATATAAATATAGAAAGTTTAATCGAATTGAATTAAATCAAACTAAGTCAACACAGAGCAGCAAATTCAGGACTAAAGGACACTTTACTGACATTCTGGACAGAGAAGACAGGTGGTTTTCTGGACAGAGCAGACAGGTGGTTTTAGAGAGGAGTCAAACTGATATGATTCTATAGTCTAGACATGTGAACTGGTAAATATACAGTAAAGAAGTCATAACTTCTTCTTAGTTCACACGGTCGATTCCTTTTCGAACCACTTGTCCTCTCTGACCAGAATGTCACACGAGCATCCATTAGTCCTGAACAGTGCAAAAGGTCTGCAACACCATGTGTGACCTACTTACTGTATAAATCAATTCGTACCTCAAGACCATACGGTAGAATCACACCATCTTCTGATGCCACAGGTGTAAATTACACACCAGTCACCTGATGAATAAATTAAATGTCTGTCTAAGGCTTTGCCATGGCATGTATGGTCAAGAACGCATCTGTTTCTTGGTGGAAATTAGTGACACAATTGTGCCTTCACTGTATTTGGAAACAACCTGTACTAATCAGAGAGCCTGACTCCAATTCATCTCATCAGCTGAATCAGACAAGCAAAGTCCAAAAGGGCAGTGTGATAAAAGCTAGAGATGTCTTTCTTTTCATACATCAACTCTTTTACATGCAGCTTCAACCCAATTTCAAAAGGTCACCTCCAGTGAATTAAAGCGTAATTGCCAATTTAAAAAGAAGTCAAATTACCTTATTGAAATGCCCACATTGCTGAGAAGCTGCTGAAATAAAATGTTCCACGGTTAGAAATCATTCATTCAATTTATTCATGCATACACTTACTCACTCACTCACTCACTCACTCACTCACTCACTCACTCACTCACTCACTCATTCATTCATTCACTCATTCATTCATTTATGCACTCAATCATTCACTCATTAATTCATTCATAAACTCACTCATTCATACACTCACTCACTCACTCATTCATTTATGCACTCACTCATTCATTCACTCACTCACTCTCTCACTCATTTATGCACTCACTCATTCATTCACTCACTCACTCACTCATTCATGCACTCACTCACTCACTCACTCACTCACTCATTCATGCACTCACTCACTCACTCATTCATTTATGCACTCACTCATTCATTCACTCATTCATTCATTTATGCACTCAATCATTCACTCATTAATTCATTCATACACTCACTCACTCATACACTCACTCACTCATTCATTTATGCACTCACTCATTCATTCACTCACTCACTCACTCACTCACTCATTTATGCACTCACTCATTCATTCACTCACTCACTCATTCATGCATTCACTCACTCACTCATTCATGCACTCACTCACTCACTCACTCACTCACTCATTCATTCATTTATGCACTCAATCATTCACTCATTAATTCAGTCATACACTCACTCACTCATACACTCACTCACTCATACACTCACTCACTCATTCATTTATGCACTCACTCATTCATTCACTCACTCATTCACTCACTCACTCACTCACTCATTCATGCACTCACTCACTCACTCATTCATTTATGCACTCACTCATTCATTCACTCACTCACTCACTCCTACACTCACTCACTCATTCATTCACTCACTCACTCACTCCTACACTCACTCACTCCTACACTCACTCACTCATTCATTCATGTATGCACTCACTCATTCACTCATTAATTCATTCATACACTCACTCATTCATACACTCACTCACTCACTCACTCACTCACTCATACACTCACTCACTCACTCACTCATTCACTCATTCAATAATTTATGCACTCACTCATTCACTCACTCATTTTCTCATCCATCCACTCAATCATTCACTCACTAGTTATTTTATAGTTATTTATTCACCCATTTATTCACTCACTTATTCTCTCTCCCCCCCTCTCTCTCTCTCTTTTCTCTCTCTCTCTCTCTCTCTCTCTCTCTCTCTCATTCATTTGTTTATTTATCAATTATGTCACTCACTCATTCACTCACTCACTCATCTTTAGTTCTCAGGGTCATGGTGGATCCTGACATGGAAATAAAACATGTATAGTATCCAGTCCACTGCTAGGCATCATGCACACATACACTTATCCACACACTCAATCACATCTAGAGGGCAATTTAGCACAATTTAGAACCTGAAGGAATTGCACATGGAGACACAGATAACATACAGTACAAAACACAGTAGTAAAAATAAATAGCTCAGGATCACTCTGGGAACTGTGGATCTGTGAGGCTTATCTGACCGTAACCATTCCAGTATAATTTAGTTTGGACTTCTGTAGACTGAATTAGATTTTATTGTCCATTATTTCTATAATGTTTAACCCAACTGAAGCTTCTAATGGCTGTGCTTCTAATGGCCCTCATACCCTGAAACCCAGAAGAAAAATCGCTCTCTGGTGGCAATCATCATTATATTACACAAGTAAATCTTTATTAGATTAGAAGTTACACACCATGCAGCAATTGCAGTGGAAAGAAATACGCTGTTTGAGACTGAGAGCAGCGAAATGGAACCGTGATCCAGCAGAAAGCGAAGATGGCAGGACGAAAGACAAAATCCGCACAGCATTTATAATAACACCTCTCAGCACTTCCTGGCCTTAGAGCACTTCAGCACCATTTAAAACTGATGCCTTCATGATCGGAGCGTAAACAGAGCTGCAGTAATCAAGCTCATGACAGTTTCCTCCTGAGCTTCCTGTCTGGAATCCCAGAAATATCATTCTGTCCTCACCAGCATATCAGCGCGTGCTGAGTTGCCTCTTCTGGCTGCATAGTAAACAGGCTGCTGAAATGGAGACAATGTAGTGTATATATAATGCAATCTTCTCCTTAAAGCTTTAGATAAGTTAAGGAAAAGATGGAGTTTATCAATTTAACAGAGATCTTAAAGCAAATAATGAAACATAATTGAATGCTCTTTCATTGTCATGGAAATTAAACAGGTTTTTATGTGTGACTTGTTGCTCATATGACATTCCACATATAAAATGATGCATATCTACAACATAGACCTTTATAGTCTCCATGTTGTGCATGACATTATATAAGCTGTCCATGTTGACCATCTTAAGATAACACGCTTTGTTTATTTTCCATCAGAAAATCCTGTTTGCAGAGGGACGAATCCTCCTCCGGCTCCCTCGGGGAGGAGCTCACGATGGGCCTGGGAATGATTACACACTTCCTAAGTCGTACCACATCCTCGAGAATGTGGCTTTCTTTCTTTCTTTCTTTCTTTCTTTTTTTTTTAAAGATCATTTGAGTGCATTTGTGTACTTCAGTACATCATTTGTGTAGATTTGTGTGCATGGGCAGCAGTGGTGTCGGCACAGGAGAGGCACGGTCTTTAGAGAATTTGTTTTTGGGATATAGAAGCTTTAAAAGGTCTTTAGAGATAGCTGATGACTTGATAATAAGTGATAAATAAAGAGGAACGCTGATAGGACTGGACTTTTCCAACAACTTTGGTGTGAAGTTCTTGTTTTTGCATATGAAACTTCAAATTTCGAACGTGCAGGTTTCAAATCAGTGAACGTGCCGGTGGTTCAGGTTTTTACATATAACACTCCACCAAAATAGAATCATTTATCAATGAAATGTAATCAGTTTTCGTGTGAGAACTCTCTCTCTCTCTCTCTCTCTCTTTCTAATTTGCTCCTTAAGTAGTTATTTTTTCTTTTAATCTCATGCTCATGTAGCAACGCCACATTTTACTGGTGTACAAAGTATTATTACTCAAAAATATGCCAACATAATGCCATAAAAATAAGCCAAAAACATGTGATACTAAAATGACTGACATACTGTATATAATGTGTAAATAATGAATTATATACCAGTTATCTATATCAATTAGCCATAGCATAGAAAAATATCAGGTGAAAATAGTTTTAGCTGACGGAGAAAATAAGAGCTTTATTAGTCCTCCATCAGTGTGTAATCATAAAGGCAGCTTGCTCTCCTGCACAGGTCAACACAAACTCCGTGTCCTTGCAGTACGCAGAAGAAACATAAGAGCGGAAAAAGAAGTATCAAAAGAAGTTAAATTTAGTGTCTCATGAACTTGAGCATGAGAGCAAGTGAGCGCTGGAGAGCATATGTGACCCCTCTGTTTATGTGTGGTGTGACGTCTCAAGCCAAAGACCAAAGGGAATTAAAGTCTACACACAAATAGCTTCAATACACAACAGACATGTTCAACCCCAAGGACCTGGTGGTTACCGTAAAACTCTGTATATTTACACAGTACAGTTTCCAAATTAGACAACAATCAACTTTTTATTATTACTCATTATTTTACATCGAAATTGAGTTTGAGTTTTTCGAACAAATTTCCCAAAATGCAAAAGACGTTATCCTGCCTGTGTGACTGTTCAAAACAAGGGGTGTGCAAACTTATGGATTTCATTCCAATCGAGTCGAAGCCACACCTGATTCCAGCTGTTCAATCAGCTGATCTTTCATCGGCTTTCAATCATCTCAGCCGAGGCTCCTGATTGGCTAGAAGGAAAACCTGCACCCACACCGGAACTTTCTGGATAACACCGGATACCTGTTAAAATAAAACAAATAAAACAATAATATATTCGTATCTGTTTTGAATGTATTATCTGTTCAAGCTAAACTAAGTGTACCTATTGGTTCACGTCTCTGCTCTGTATCCTTATAACTTGTAGAGAACATTATCAAAATGTTCTGTATCCTAAGCTGTGATGTCTATTAGGTAGTAGTCAGGAAATGCTGGGAAAATGTTGGAGAAACATGTAAACATGAAGGAAATGAGTTCTTAGGACACTCAGAAAAAAACAGACAGACAGACGGAACGTCCTAGAAACTTAATAGTCAGAAATTGTAAGCTTGGCTATGCTTACATTCCTTTATTCTTTTTCAAATAACAGCTTTAATGATGGATTAACACACTATCAGCTATGGTGTAAACGTAAACATATACTGTACGCATAACATCAATCTCTATATGTTCCTGTCCAGAGTCTGTCTTATATCTGTTGGTCATCTGAGTCTGAATATAGCGGTTTACTTTGCAGTACGTCGTCACCGTATTCCTGTACGTTTCGCTCCGACGAGCAGCGAGATGAAAGTGCTGCTGGTGACAAACAGAACTTGTTATGAAACGAATGGCTGCCATTATAGTGCAGTTAGTGATGTGCACTCCGCTTCCTGTTTGACAGAGAGGAGAGGTGTGCAGAGTGTTGTTTATTTCACATTTCCCCTCTGCAGCATACACACAGTCTTTGCCAGAAGTCTGAGAAATGAAGAAAAGGTTCTTTTTGGAAAAAGGTCTTCTTGGCTTTACCTAAAGTACGTGACTCAAATAAAGTACGTGACTCTACAGCTTTAGAGCTTGGTGGTCTGACATGGGTATGCTATAGGTGTCTGATGGAGAGACTGGTTAGGCGTCAGAGTGGAGACGGTATGATCTGATAAAACAATAACGTTATTAGAAAACATGTTTGATGAATGAGGTCTCAGTCAGAATCCATGTTAAAAGTCAAACAGTCCACAGAGTGACAATTCCCAGAGTGCTCTCTCTCTCTCTCTCTCTCTCTCTCTCTCTCTCTCTCTCTCTCTCTCTCTCTCTCTCTCTCTCTCTCTCTCTCTCTCTCTCTCTCTCTCTGAAGGAATTCACATCCATCCCTTGAGCTTTCTAGAAACCTCTGTTTCTTCCTCTTTTCCATTTTTTTTTCTCATTCATTCCCAAGTCCTAAATTTAGTTTAAGATCAAATGCTGTTCATAGGTCATGACAAGGGAATCCAACACATCCCCTTTGCCAAAACAAATTCCTTTATTTATCATTGAATCTTTAATAAAATCTGAATAACTGTCACAGTTAGACAAACGAATGCAGCAAAGTAGACTGCAGAGAATGCATGACGAGATGACGCCCATTTTCCATGCCTTTATTCAGTGACGGACTATTTTCCAGCCATGGATGAGAGAATCATTGCTTTAAAGCATAGATCTGATTAGGAAGTATTTGAAGGCTATATAAACATGTAGGAGACACTTTCATCCTACACTTTCATGCCCCATGATTCAGACCTCCTTTTTGTTTCTTTGTCTAGACTGAGATTAATGGAGTAGAAACATGGTACACAGGACCTCCCGATGTGTCTCGTTTGGTAGGAGGTTTGCATGGCTGAGAAGAAATGTTTTCAAATAGTCATTGTTTTAAAAAGAGGCATACTGTAGCTTTAGCTACCTCTCTGACTCAGAGGTAAAGAGATTCATATCAGAGATCAAGAGAAAGAGCCTCAAGTCTCGTTTCAACAGAACTCGTCTCCTGGAAGTATTTCTTAGAGAGTAGGAAACCTTTTTTTTTAATCTGTTAAGTAAATGCCCCTGAAAAAACATGTTCCTCCCTGGTGATTCACACCACGGTTTATTTGCTGTTGAACAATTTGTTTTCCCAAATTTCAAATTAAAATTTTTATTTTGTCACAAAAGTAATCATTCCCAGTACAGCATGCAGTGAAATGCTTTTGTTTACTCACTCATTCATTTTCTACCGCTTATCCAAACTTCTCGGGTCACGTGGAGCCTGTGCCTATCTCAGGCGTCATCGGACATCAAGGCAGGATACACCCTGGACGGACTGCCAACCCATCACAGGGCACACACACACACTCTCATTCACTCACACACTCACACACTACAGACAATTTTCCAGAGATGCCAATCAACCTACCATGCATGTCTTTGGACCAGGGGAGAAAACCGGAGTACCCGGAGGAAACCCCCGAGGCACGGGGAGAACATGCAAACTCCACACACACTTTCATTTACTGTTGGGGTTAAATAATGTCAAAATAAAAGTAAAGTCAAAATTAAAATAAAAAGTAACTAACTATACAAGAAATAAATAGACAGAATCTAGAAAAATATAGCATATGACTATGAGTATGTGGGATGTGGTCGCCTATTGGATATGAATATAGTATTGCTATTTATGATTAAAGTGCAAATGTGTCCAGAGAAAATATGCAATGTTCTTGTTAAGGTCTCACAAACATTGTTATTATAGCCAAACAAAACAATTTCAGGGATTCAAGATTGTGGATCATCTGAACATCTGAGATCAGATCAGTCTGGTCTCCCAGAAGACAATACAAGAGTGTGTCTTTGCAGGAAAAGGCATTTCACCGACCGACCGACTGACTGATCATCCTGTAGTTAAAATGGGCACGCATAGAAGTCCCTCAGGATATTATGAGCCTGGGTGGTGGTTCACAACAAAAATGTGGACTTGCACTCCAGCAAAAAAAAACAAACAAACAAAAAAAAACAACAACCAACAACTAGGACAAATAAAAGCAGCAAAAGATCTAAAGATCTTCTGATTTTTTCTAGGTATTAATCCTAAAGTCTGCTAGTCTTTAGTAAGCATGTATGCATTTATTAAGTATGAACGTTTTATTACTCTTACTCACATCTACAGAACATCTAACCTGAAAGTTACTTTCTCCTGCCATACCGAGGCTTCGAGTCTGCTTGTACATCCTAGCTGATGATTAGGCTGGGAGACAGAACCTTAGTTTATAACTTAGTTTTTCAAAAAGTTTCTTTTTTTTCCAAATATAACACTGAAAAATCAGAGACAGGAGATTAAAGTATTCCCCAGTGATGGGTTTATGTGCTTAACACCTTTTTTTAAACCAAAATACCAGATAGAGTCTCATGATACTGAGATCACGAATTGTAATTATTTGGAGGTACTGAGTCATACTTTCAAGGAACTTGCACATTAATAAGTTAAAAAGTTATTGTTCTAAGAAACTTTTACAAGAAATAGTACAGATACTATTATTATTTGTAGATAGATAGATAGATAGATAGATAGATAGATAGATAGATAGATAGATAGATAGATAGATAGATAGATAGATAGATAGAGGGATAGATGGATGGATGGATGGATGGATGGATGGATGGATGGATGGATGGATGGTAGGTAAGCAGGTAGATACCCTTTCCAGCAGTATCCACAAACTTAAGCAATAATGCACACAATAAATTCTAAAAAATCCAAAAGTAATACATTTAAGATGCTTCTTAAGGAAGCTTAGCTTTGTAATAAACACTATACTTCTAGTCTTGAAACCTGTTGAAGCCTCTGAAATGATAATTTAGTCCAATAGTAGGCTTAATCTCTGTCAGAAAGCCAGTGCACAGATATCAGGGCTAATATGCTTCCTCCTGTGCTGTAAGCCTCTGATGTGAACGGGTACTGTCCTCATGAGTGTAGTCGGTTTTCCCAAGTCATTAATGAGCTGTTGCTTTCTGCAGTTACTATGCCGACAGAGAGAGATGGGAGAGGCCGAAAGATTCTCTGAGTGAAAGAAGCCATCTGGCCCTTATTACAAAGCAATGAGCTGAGGAGATGTAAAGATTTGTCATAAATAGCAGCCCGAGTCCAATCGATTCTGCTAGGGTTCATGTAGAAAGTGTTAAGAAAGTGAATTATAAACATAGTCATAAACATGAGATATAACAGAACACTATCAGATGTTGGTTTTACTGCTTTTACAGTAGAAGGATTTTCTTGCTCATCCCAAAGCTGTATTTTTGACCAAAATTCAATTAAAGTCAAGAAGATTTTATTAGCATTTCAACCATATACAGTATAGCTGACACAGTACACAGTGAAATGAGACGACATTTCTCCTGGACCTGGTGCTACATAGAACAACACACAGCTAAGAACTTCAGTAAGTTAGTTAGAAATTAAATAAGTTAGTAAGCAAGCAAGTAAAAAGTCAACTCATTGAAAAAAATGTGTAAAATACAATACAATGTCTGATCTGTACTGTTCCAAGTCTCTCTCTCATTTGGTCTGAGTTTTTAAAAAATATATTAATACAGTATATTAGAAAAATATAAAGAATGTTGTGGATTAAACAGAACAAGATCAAGTAACAGGCTTAAAGTAAGAGGCTTTCAAAATTGTTTTCATAACTCTTGGATAATAATACAATACTAATATATGTTTAGACCCACAGATAATTATTGCTATTCATTTCTTCATGCTTACTAATTTCACCATAATTCTAGATTTCACACTTTTTGGGAACATATTCACCAAATGTATTGCCCAAAACAAAGGGTTTGCTTAAAAAAAAAAAAAAAATGCACACACTAGCTACATGGTCTAAACATCCGTTATTTATTTATTTTTTAAAATGTCACTCAGATTATATGACCCTAACCACCAATAGTGGATTATTATCATATAACAGTCACAAAGTGCTTTATTCCTGAGAATATGTCATTGAGAAACTTCTGTCCTGAAGACATCTTATGATATGTTTATTAATAGACTTAGATATTGTGATATTTCTCTGCATTGGTCGTAAGAGATGTCTTCATTAGCATTCGTTGTGGGGTATTTATTTGCCAAGCATGCTCCCTTTTATAATGCACTTGATTATGGGCAGGGCTAATAATGGACAGGCAGTCAATTGACCACACTGTCCTGGCAGTGCAAGTAATCAGAAGGACGATGAGGGTAATTACCGTCCCTGCTAGTTTGTGGTAGATCCCAGTCTCTGTAATGTGATTCTCATGTGCACTGCAGGCTCAGTAGGGAGAAGTAGTTATAGAGCCTGGAGAAACACTTCTCTGGCGTCCCTCTGGTCTTAGGAACTGGTGCACTAATACAATGTCATGCTCTTCATGACGAAGTTCAGACCAAACATCTCAGTACACATTCATCATAAAAATATGTGAAAATAACTGATTTGTTCAAGTAATAGATTGAACTTTTCAAGTAATAGATTAAACCTCTGGTGAGACTTTAGATAGATACAGAAATAGATCACTGATTGATTGTGTGAATTACTTCCACTTGTTTTGACACTTTCCTTCTTGGTTTTATGTAGTTATTTTATTCAATGTCATCAGGAAGGGAAGTGACATTGTCAAATTCAGTCCATGCTTGATATATAAACGTTGTTCATTTACATACTATTGATTGTTATTGCTGTACATCTATACCAAACCATCGTTGGTAATCCTACGTTTACATATACAGCGGCCAGAGATCATTCATTTTCAATAAAAGTGACAGCTACTGTAGCGTGTCCAGCGAGGCTAAAGAGCTGAGAAGAGCTTACCTTTATGCAAATATGGGCTTACCAGTAGGAGTGAGGACAGTAGAGCTGCTCAAGCTGCTTCTACATCATCTCATATGATATCATGTTTGTATACACTGATGAATTTTATATACAAACACCAAACTTCTCTCAGGAATGTTTCAATTTAGGCAAGGCAAGGCAAGTTTATTTGTATAGCACATTTCATACACAGAGGTCATTCAAAGTGCTTTACATAGAAATTAGAAAACAATTTATAAGAGAGAGAAAAAAATATATATGAAAAATAAGAAACACACGATAAAATCATAATAAAAACAAAGAACAATTAAAGAAAATAAATGTGATGTTAATAAAAACAGTTTAAAAAGAATAAAACAGGAGTAAAAGTGATTTGGATAAAAAGTGCAGTCAGTGTGAAGCAGCACAGCGCTCATTCAGTAAATGCAGAGTTAAACAGATGTGTTTTTAATCTTGATTTAAAAGTGTCTACAGTTGAAGCACATCTGATCTCTTTTGGATGCTGATTCCAGCTATAGGTGGCGTAATAACTAAATGCTCAGGCACCTTGTTTTGAGTGAACCCTTGGTATCTCTAACTGACCTGATCCTAATGATCTGAGTAGTCTGCTTGGTTTATATTCAATTAGCATATCTGTAATGTATTTCAGGGGCACGGTGGCTTAGTGGTTAGCATGTTTGCCTCACACCTTGTGTGTGCAGAGTTTGCATGTTCTCCCCGTGCCTCAGGGGTTTCCTCCCCCGGTCCAAAGACATGCAACTTAGGTTGATTGGCATCTCTGGAAAATTGTCCGTAGTGTGTGATTGCGTGAGTGAACGAGAGAGTGTGTGTGTGCGCCCTGCGATGGGTTGGGACTCCGTCCAGATGATGCCTGAGATAGGCACAGGCTCCCCTGAGATGAGTGCGTAATGTATTTCAGTGCTAAGCCATTAGTGATTTATAAACGAGTAACAATACTTTAAAATCTATTCTAAATGTAACTGGAAGCCAGTGTAAGGACCTGAGGACTGGAGTGATGTGCTCAGATTTTTTGGTTCCTGTCAGAATTCTGGCAGCAGCGTTCTGTATGAGCTGCAGTCTTTTTGGGGATCCCAGTAAGGAGTCCATTGCAATAATCCACCCTGCTGGTGATGAAAGCATGAACAAGTTTTTCTAAGTCCTGTCTTTAGACAAAACATCTAATTCTGGCTATATTTTTGAGATGGTAGTAAGCTGATTTGCTTATTGCTTTCACATGACTACTGAAATTAAGGTCAGACTCTAAAATTACACCAAGATTTCTGACTTTATTTTGTGTCTTTAGACCCCTAGAGTCAAGGTGTGTTAAACTGGAGAGTTTCATCTTTATTTCCGAATACAATGACTTCGGTTTTGTCTTTGTTTAACTGGAGGAAGTTTTGACGCATCCAACTGTTAATTTCATCAATGCACTTACATAGAGAGTCAATGGGGCTGTAGTCATTAGGGGACAGGGCTAAGTATATCTGGGTGTCATCTGCATAGCTGTGGTAAGCAATTTGGTTCTTTTTCATTATTTGACCAATTGGGAGCATATACAAATTAAATAGAAGCGGTGCAAGAATTGAGCCCTGTGGGACTCCACATGTCATGGATGTCCACTCAGATTTATGGTTACCTATGTTCTCATAGTAACCTCTCCCTTTTAGGTATGATTTAAACCATTTGAGGACCATCCCAGAAAGCCCTATCCAGTTTTCCAGTCTATGTAAGAGTATGGTGTGATCTACCATGTCAAAGGCAGCACTAAGATACTAGTAGCACCAGCACTGATATTTTACCTGAATCAGAGTTTAAGCAAATATCATTTATTATCTTTATGAGCACTGTCTCTGTGCTGTCATGCTGGCGGAAACCAGATTGAAAATTGTCCAGATAGCCATTTGAGTTTAAGAATTTGTCCAGCTGATTGAAAACAACCTTTTCAATGATCTTTCCTATAAAAGGAAGATTTGAGATTGGTCTGTAGTTGCTAAGTATGGTTTTGTCTAGGTTACTCTTTTTTAGTAGAGGCTTAACAATTGCCGTTTTTAGGTACTCTGGAAAAGTGCCTGTGAGCAGAGAGGTATTTACTATTTTTAAGAGGTCAGTTTCTAGGCAGTTAAGTACCTTTTAGCGGTAAGGAAATTGATTGACTGGTGACTTCTTAGTACAGCGACTAGCGATTTGCTGCAATAGAACTGCTGTATGAGCAAACATAGTATGAAGTCTAAATAAATGTAATTAATCAACATGACACTCCTAGGAGACTGATATTAGGTGACCACTATAACTAATACGTACACTTGTTTGCAACAAGGAGACCAGGAAATGATCCCTTAATAGGGTGCCCTTATATCTAGCAGATTTGATTATAAGATAAAAAGCTTAATATCATTTTTAAGAACTGCTTTTAAGAGCGAACGTGGTCCTATGAAGCCTTAAGAGAACAGCAGGAGCACATGTTTTATTGTAGTTTAGATTGTTTTTTTCCGTAGGATTACATCGTCTAATGGAAAACGATCATTTGAAAGAAAGGCTTGAGGCTTTAGAATTTTTCTACGAGCAAGCTTTAAAAAAATGCTTGTATGATTTGTCAGCAAAGTATCCTTGGCAATTAAATTTCCACTAGAAAACCTAATTAGTGTAGCTCTTAAACTACAAGTTAATTCCAAGTCCCTAAAGGCTGATCCAATATAAAAAGCTATGATGTGCTGAAAGAGGAAAAATTCCCCAACCAGCCACCTTCTCAATCTATTCTCAGGTCAAAGTCATTTTTAGCCGATTTTTCATAATATTTAAATGTATAATTGAACTTTTCCCCTCGTGATTAATATCATTTTTTATTTGCTTTTGAATTAAAATATTGTCATGACTCCTTTATCGGATCCTTGAACTATTTGATATCCAAACTGAGACCAAAAAAGGATTGATCCATTCTACCAACTTCAACTAGAATGTGTTATTTATGTAAGTTTTGTTGTTTATCCTATCAGGACTATTTATAGCCTTTTCTTGGTCGTATTATATTACTATAAGGAGTATTATATTATTTTAAAGAGTATTCTGATCTTAAAACGATGGATATTTAAACGTTTTCTTTCCCCATTTTTTGAGATTGCTACCCTCAGTATTATTAAGCATATCTATTCGCAACATGAGTGTAATTCTGAGCTATGTGTGTGTTTTTTATTTATTGTTTAAATATTGTTATTTTTTCTTTTGTTGGTTTTTGTCTGTTTTACTTGTAATATTTGCATTATATTAAAAAAGCTTGATGTATATAATTATCTTAAAAAATAAATGTTGTTGCTTTAATGCTTTCATACAAAACCAAAAACAGATGCCCAGCTTTCTAAAGCTGATCTGATCCTGATCTGCATTACATTACATTTCCCAGAGCAACATTTTTATTTAACTGAGCAACTGAGTGTTAAGGTCCTAGCTCAAGGGCTCATCGGTGGGCTCATCGGCTCACACTTGGTGGGCCTGTGATTTCAACTGACAACCTTACAATCAGTGGTCCAACACCTTAACCATTAAGCTACCACATCCCACACCTGCAGCTCACTCCCTTCAAGCCTCTATCTCAAGCTGTGCTCGTCCAGACCTACAAGTCAGACCTTTATCAGAACTCTTCCATGTCCTGCACCAAGGTGGTAGAATGAACTCCCACCATTGTCAGTTTTCAAAGTAATACTGAAGACGCAGCTCTTCACCAAGGACTCACGGTAAATAAGCACTAATTTAAGACGACTTGTTTGTTGTCTTGCTGTACTAACTTCTGATATGCTCCTCATGAAGGCTATTAATTGCAGTGAATGCAAATGTAAAAATCAATGATACCCAAAGCTTTGAGCATCTCTACACCCAGTGTAAACATTATGGCTTATCACAATAAGGATCTATTTATATTCATCCATAGTTTGAAGCACGAGCACATATCTACAAAGCTTGATGCTGTTGACTATCAAGACGTCTCATCGCTTCAGATATTATTTGGGTTATAATCATCAACAGGAGATTGCGTGTTCAAACCGAGTGATGATTTCTGGATTTCCATTTTCACTATGATTTTAAGTCTAGTCCAGAATCACAAGCCAAGGAGACTAAAACAGGTTAAGAGATCACTGTCGTAGTCCGAGATCAGTTCATCCCATTAGACTGAGCTGAATCCAGAGCATCACCACACAATCCAGGTGTAGTATTAAATCTGTTAGCATTTATTATTTAAAGATGATGTAGAACTATGTTTATAATGCTTGTCTCAAAGTAAATTTGGACCCTGAACTGTTACTAGATGGAAATTTCGAAAAACTGCACAAAAAGTTCTTTCGGCTGCTCCATGTTGTCACAGCAGATCACATGGTCCATATTTTCATTCTGGCACAGGTTTTTACATGATGCCCTTCATGACGCAACCCTCCAATTTTTATCCATACTTGGGACCGGCATTGAGAGTTAGCTCTTCAGTGGCTGGGTTGGCTCCCTGCCCAGAATTCGAACCCATGCTACAGCAATTAGAGGCGAGATCCTGCCGCTGGACCACCATATATATATATATATATATATATATATATATATATATATATATGTGTGTGTGTGTGTGTGTGTGTGTGTGTGTGTGTGTACAGTGTACAGTGTACAGGTTCTAGGAGAGCTTGGCCTTTCTGTCTCATTTTTATTGTGAGTTTCTGAAAGACTGCTTTCCTGATCCTGGTGATGGAGTGAAGCTTCACCCGTCTTAACCAGTCGACGCCTGTAAATCAAGACTGGCTGACTTTCAAAATCGATATTCACTCACTTTTTTTTTAACGCACACATCTTTGTTGTCAATGTAAGCCTAGCTATTAATGATGCCTGCTACCCTTCAATCCCTCACTCTTTCTTTCATTCACACACCCTCTCTCTCTCTGTCTCTCTCTTTCTCACTCTGAATCCATTTCATTGCCTGCATCCTTTCCCCCCCTGACACCATCGCTTTGTTTATCTTCCCCAGCTCTGGCTAATGTTCTCTATCTCATTCAGCCTTTCACTGTTTTTTTCACTACCTTTCAGGGTTTGTTTTGTAATCCTTCATTCTCCTACATTCTCTCACTCTCTACATGGACCTTTTCTGTTCCCTCAATATCTGTTTTTTTTTTTTTTTGGCTAATTTGCTTCGGTTTGGTTCAGAAAACACTCAGCTGCACTTAAAGGAGGACTTCATTTCAAATCAATGCACAAGTTCAGCTGCAAAGGCTTTGCATTAGAGCCAGATTGATCCAGACTTCCTTTGTTTCACGGTCAGTCAGAAACAGAAACAAAAGTGAATGTGCCGTAAATGAGAAACAGAACGGCCGATCGTAATCATTTTTCTGCAGCACACAAGCCAGTGAGGGGGTTTTAGACATTTAGCCATTAATAAAATATTATTAAAATGAGACATAAAACATGGAATCGTTTATCCGGCGTTGCTGAACGATACTAAGTGCCATGTTCTAAAGTCTGCAAACTATTATTTTAACAATAGAGTGATGATGATGATGAAGGATCGAGGACATGACAAGACATGTCTTTGGTTCGTACCGCAAAGTAATTGAACTTTCTTTCTCTTGTGCTGAGTAAAGAAGTCTGGAAAGTTAGATACTCTTCAAGGTGGCACTGTGCTGCACTATAATATCGTGTCAATTTTTCACTGGTTTGCTGCCTGCTGGGTAATTCTTTTAGACACCTAGTGAAATTACAGTCTCTGCGGAGCAAAGCCGCTAGACAAAGATGATTCCTCCTTTACAGGTTCATAGATGTTTTGGATCTGGACATTCTCATCAGTTTCAATTCTCATCAAATGATTGAATGGGTTATTATATGATATCAGTCGATTGAGGTCTGTTAGGATTATAGTGAAAGGAATAACACAGGCCTGTTGAACTGGCTACAAATGAACAAACTTCTGCTAGTGAATATACAGTAATTCATTCATTCGTTCGTTCATCTTCAGAAAGTTTATCCTGGTCAGGATTTTGGTGGATCCAGAGAATATCCTAGGAACACTGGATGTGACATCGCTCGATCATGGGACATCATACAAACAAAGATTCAGACACAACATTAGAACCTGGAGGAAACCATCACAGACATGAGAAGAACAGGAAAAGATCTGCACAGATACTGGAGCTGTGAGGAGAAATTTGTGACATTTATAGTATTTTAATGTATAGTTAGTTTTAGTTAGATACTGTAATATTCCAACGATTGGTTTATTTTATGATTATAATCCAGCTAGTTATATATTACTCACATTAGACCATTTATTACCTGTTATTTATTGGAAGAATTATTCCTGAACTTGCCAAAAGAAATGCCAGAGTTTATTTCTTTTGAATTACAACAACAATTGGTATACTTATCTTTATTGTGGGTTATTTCCAGTACATGTTAGGGCGGCTATAACCGGTCCTTCCTTCAGCAGTCTGACAATCTCTCTCTAGAAAATAAATTAAAAAAAGAAAAATTTCACTAAAAAATTTTAATTCAATTAAATTTCAATTAAAAAAAAGAAAACCTCGGAAAAGTTACTGACAAAACACTGACAGTGGACACCTTCTATACATGGTAACTAAACATCTAACAGAAAGCTTCATAGCAACCTTTATACATCTTAATTAAATTACAATCCTTTTTGAATAATTGAGTTGTTACTATGGTGGCTTAGTGGTTAGCATGTTTGCCTCACACCTCCAGGGTCAGGGTTCGATTCCCGCCTCCGACCTTGTGTGAGTGGAGTTTGCATGTTCTCCCCGTGCCTTGGGGGTTTCCTCCGGGTACTCCGGTTTCCTCCCCGGTCCAAAGACATGCATGGTAGGTTGATTGGCATCTGTGGAAAATTGTCTATAGTGTGTGAGTGTATGAGTGAATGAGAGTGTGAGTGCCCTGCGATGGGTTGGCACTTCGTAAAGGGTGTATCCTGCCTTGATGCCCAATGACGCCTTAGATTCCCCGTGACCCGAGTAGTTCGGATAAGCGGTAGAAAATGAGTGATGTTACTACAGAAACAGTACCATATCCAAAGGTCTATGTTACTATAAACCTGTGTTTATGAATAAAAGCTGGGTTAATTGTCATAGCTGCTTTTATAGAATATGCATCAACACATTCAACAGCAGCATGCCAAAGTGTTATCAATCAGTATCGTGTTTATAAAACTGGAGTTCATGCAGAATCTGCAAAATTTTAATGTTGTCCTTTGGCTGCTCACTGTTCGGGGTCACCAAAACAGCAACCTTCCCATTTTATCCAGCACTGAGAAATTAAACCTGGGCCATGACAGTGAGGGACTACCTGAGACTGTAATTCAATAATTTTAACAATTGTATTTTGCAGCTACATGAGGTTGAGATCCATCTTTTCACACTGAGGACCACTGAGGGACTCATACAAGCACCCACTGATGCTCAAGAAGGCAATGTGATACATTAAGACCAGGGGGGTGGGGGTGTAAACTTTTGAACAGGGATAAACTAATAGTAAAATGAGTAAATTGTTAATATTTTTTATTGTTTACAGTCATTTATCTGTAATATTTATCATTATAAATTATAAATACAAGGCTAAGTAGTGGCATTGACGTCTGTGCTAACACAAAACTAGGTATCATTAGCATGACAATAAACATGCTTTAATTCTGTATAAAATATCGTATAGTATATCGATGAGTAGTATGACAATAATAAAAGAAGGTCCAAGGACTTCTCAGCGAATATGGGGAATACTATGAGCTACACTAGCAGTATAATGTTCATGTTCGCTAGTGGCAACAAGATGATATACGGACTTGTATTGTTTATTGCTCGAAAGATCTGGTGCAGTTTATAACAAGCAAGCTTTCAAAGACATGTTTCAGAGCATGATGATTGTGAATTGTTTGATTCCATTAACCAATTACCAGCGAACAAAGACAGGCAATGATAAACATGTGACTCATCTTTCTGAATTCTAATTTCGGGCACATTTCAGGCTCACGTGTTTCACAGTTCAGCTCGTTGAGTGCTTGTGATGTACCTGCACTGTATCAGACCTATCAGATCTAACTGTTATGACAGGCAGGTTTATGAATTTGCTGAATGAGAAGCAGAATTGCACTGAAACGTGATCTGTCTACAACGATCTATTGTCATATTTTATTTTCTCTAGCAATATGGCTTGCTCTGTCTTTCTCATTTTGTCTCGCCGTTTTCGGTTCTTGATGTTAGAATGAAGACGATGTGGTGCTCAATCAAAATGAAGGAGTCGGCTATGTGAGAGCTAATAGAGAGCCTAGCGCTCCAAGATGATTGGATCCCACATTCTCCAGTCCCCCCTCCCTTCTCTCTCTCGTGCCATCGCTCTTCCATTCTCTCTCTCTCTCTCTCTCGCTCACATACACACACACACACACACTCTTCTCATCTTATATTCTTGTCAGGTAGACTAGCAGACAGCACTGTGGCATCACTTTGTACTATCCAGTGAAATTGCTGCGTCACAGATGCAGTTTGTTGAGAGTGTGAGAGAGAGAGAGAGAGAGAGAGAGTGTAAGAGACAGAAACATTGCCTTTGTTCTAACACCCACTAAGCACATAGTCTATTTTGATTCTCCTCTAATCACTAACCATAGACCCCCCAACCCCCTGCCCTTTCTATCTTTCTTTCTCTCTCTCTCTCTCTCTCTCTCTCTCTCTCTCTCTCTCTCTCTCTCTGTCTCTCTCTGTCTCTCTCTCTCTCTCTCTCTCTCTCTGATTTGTCAGGTTCAGCTGCCGGGGTCTGACGGCTGCTCTCACTCCAGATCTCCTTGAGTCAAAGTCAATGGCAGAAACGCAGCATGGAACCTTTAGAACAGATTCGAACAGATACAGAGGCATCAAGCCACATGGAGAATAAAAGACTCTTTGCAGTAAACAGAGAAATGATCAGAACTACAGTAATTTTCCAGACAAACATCTGTAAGTAGACCACATAATTGGCAGAACGAATGGCGAAAAGAGACAGGCAATCTTTTGTTGCATGATATATGAAAAAAAGAAAGAGAAAGGGAGACAAACCTCCATTTGACCCCAGTACCCCATTTACAGAGCATCCAAATGGCAGAATATACAAATAGGAGAATGCGCTATTATACTTTCAGAGAACCTGGCCTGATTTCCATAATGCAAAGTGAGAGAGAGACCTGAGGTGAAGGCAAATGTAGCCAGGATGCACTCAAGACAGAATGGAAACTCTGTGTCTGGATTCAGACAGGCAGACATTGTGTGCCAGTGAGGTAAAACAACACACAGAGACTTACATATGGAGAATCTCCATGTAGAGAAAGAGAATTTCCTTTTTGCAGCATTTAAGGATTGCTTAGAAGCAGACACCATGGTCAATACATGTGATCAGGCCCAGTGCCAGTACCTTATTGTCCAAAATATTATCTTCCTCTGCAAACTTTGTGTACTGTGGTTAATTTTACTACATGCTCTCTTCCTCCCTCTCATGTATGCATGTATGTATGTATGTATGTATGTATGTATCCTAAGCGTTGCTTATATCCTGTTAAGATTAATATCCAGGAAGAGGTGGTTGTCGTTCAGGTTGCATTATTGCCCAAATATTTGAGCCTGGATGAGGTTCAACTCAGAATCAGTTGACTAAATGCAAAGTGTGCAGACATCTTAGCTTGATGATGCTTTGAGATATTTATTAAGAACTATCGTGAAGGTAAAGGTATGCTCAGTTCCAGGGAGTCAGCTATATCATCAGTTACAAAATCTAACAGAGAAGTAAATCCGATGAACACTGTGAAGAAATCTCAGAGTCGTTCGAGACCTGCGGGATCCTTATTTGCTTGTCCACGAAAAGTGATTTGAATGGAACCTGTGTGAAAGGAGAAGGCTGACTTGAGGCTTATCGCTGCACCTTGGAAATACATTTGCCTGTAAAGCAAATCTACCCAAAATACAGTGAAATGACTATGAGAATTTTTTTTTTTGCTTGCTATTCTGGCTGTCTTATTGTTGAGTCGATGCTAAGTGTGGGATCAAGCACAGAAAACCTGGACTTAGAGATAGGTGACTTACACAGAGTGGAAGTTTTTATTGACCTGAATTGAAAGTAGGATAAATATAGTGTGTAAAGTGTGAGCACGCACAATAGTTGGGGAGGAAAAAAGTCAAAGTAGGATATGCATGCATTGGGGATGTCACAGAAATTCAAGGATACCGTGAATGTACTGCGAATGTATCTGGTGTAAAAAACAGCTGATTTCATGAAGAGGATGATCAAATTACTGTATATGCTTAGAAATGTTGGTCTGATCCACATGAAGTTTGTCATCTGTCATCATGAAGACTGTTATCTGCTGTACAGTTCCTGCAAAGATGTTTTGCTGTATTGGTTTGCGAGAGTGATATAATTAGTGCTACACCTGCAGTAGTATCATCCTTTTCTCATATTGAATGAACTTACCTCTTCATTACGCCCTTTGTATATTATCCAGAGGTTCGAGAATTTTGGCTATTTATAGACTTTGCAGAGGATAAGAGGACAAACTGTGATGAAGAAGAAAACTAGAGCACCCTGTTCCTAATCCACTTTTTCCTCTCTACAGTGGGCAGCTATGCGGTTCCCTGATACCTGGTTCCTTCACTGCGGATGTTACAGAACTCCAGTGCGGTCTTATTAAAAATCATTTCATTCTTTAAAACATAGTGCCGCAGAGGAAACCCTGACAGTCAAGTCCTAAAGATGCATTCAAGAATTGTGGGTACAGTTATGGTAAATGTGATTAATCCTGTTTGCTTATCTACATATAGGTTACAACTTACAGACTGGCATAAAACTGGTATGAGTTATAAGACCGAATACGAGTATATGGTAAATTGTCTTCTTGGTCTAACTGAAAGAACTGTACATGTACTAGTTACCTAGTGGCATCCATGATGTGGCATCATAAGACAATCCAGCTTTGATCCAGCAATCATGGTGTGTGGCTACACCATGCCTGTTCTCAAATGCTGCTCTGGTGCATCGATGTCATGCTTCTGATTTTGTTCTGGTACAGTACATTCTGTCATCATGTGCCATTTACCTGGAATGCTAACTAAAGTGAACAACACTGAAAAGGTGAAGAACTAAAACAGTAAAAGTACATCGTAGTTTTGACCAGCTTGTTAGACAAAGTGGATGTTTTTGTGAATAGTGCTGCTTTATAGATAAAGCTCCAGTACTGTCATCTCATAAAAAAGGCATAACAGTTCTAATAATAATGATTACAATGCATTTGTTTGTCTTATTACAAAAAAATGGTTAGATGTATTACTATTATTTCAGACAAGGCTATCATCATCTGCCGCATATATATATATATATATATATATATATATATATATATATATATATATATATACATATATATATACACGCTTGGTAACCTAAATGTAGCCTAGACTAAATATAGCCTTGGTAAATTTCTCTAAAATGATTTCATTCACATACTTGCAACTTAACATACGCACTATATATTGGTCTTATCCAGTCTTCGCTGTCTCGCCTTCAATTGGTGACCATGTAACACCAATTTTGGCCTCACTTCACTGGCTGCTGATGTATTATAGGGTTCAGTTTAAAGTTTAGGGTTCTGGACATATCTTACGGAACTGCTCCACCCCTACAGTCCTGTCTGTTCGCTCAGGTCAGCTGATTAAATGCTTCTGGACACCAAAAGGTCAAAGAGGAAGCTTAGAGGACGCAGAGACTTCTCTGTTTCTGCTCCTAGGCTATGGAACAACTTGCCTCTGTACATCAGACAGGCACCCACTGTTTCCTTGTTTAAAAACCGGTTAAAAACCCAATTCTATTCCCTGGATTTAAATTAATTCAGATTTATTGCCGTTATTGTTTTATTTGGTTAATATTACATTATTTTATTATCTGTGTTTTATGATGTACAGCATGTTGTGTTCAGTTTTAAAAGTGCTTTATAAATCAAGATCTATCTATCTATCTATCTATCTATCTATCTATCTATCTATCTATCTATCTATCTATCTATTTATTTATCAAGAACGATTGTACATTTAATTTCATTTTATAGTGTGGCTTTTAGGTGTTTAATTCAACACTTTATGTACCTTTCATGGTAAAAGATACATAGTGTACCACAGTACAGTTTAGTTCCCAGCTATTAGTTCAATTAAATTTCCAGTTCAGCTCCAAATATTAGTATTTTACTTTATTCTCCTTGAAATAGCCTGTTTGTTTACAGCAGTGTATGACGTAGATGACGGAACAATCTTAAATAGCGCACTATTGAACACGCAGTGCACTACTACTAGGTCGTGTCACAGCAGCGTGTAGTGCACGTATGTAGGGAAACGTCAGCGTTTAGGACTCAGCCATATAGGACGCGTTTAACGCAGTGAGCGCGCGAGAATCGTCATATCAACGACTTCCGATATCAGAAACACAAACAAAACACATGACAGACGAATTGTGATGGGGAGAAGAAAAAACCGGAAGGAAGCGCATTCAAATTCTTGTTTACATAAAGGAAATTAACATCATTCCGTGTGATAGTTATGATAGAAATATTGTATAAGTCATACGGTAACATCAGCGCCAGTAGGAGCGTTCATACTACACCTACTGTATATGTGGAAAATAACACGTGCTTGTGTTGTATACTTATAGTACACTGGTATGTGTTATATTATATATATATATATATATATATATATATATATATATATATATATATATATATATAAAATACACACACACACACTATAGTGTACTATAAGTATCGATTATAAACACATACTAGTATACTAGTGTACTATAAGTATGCAACACAAGTATATTATATTGTACTATAAAAATACAACAAGTATATATATATATATATACACACACACAAACAAAAGTGTGTTTATGAGAGACAGATAGAGAGATACATACAGACAGAGAGAAAGAGGGGTGGGAGTGAGATTAAGAGACAGAGAAAGTGAAAGAGAGAGAGAAAGAGAGAGAGATACAGACAAAGAGTGAGACACAGAGAGAGAGAAAGAGAGAGAGATACAGACAGACAGAGAGAGAGGGGGGGAGTGAGATTAAGAGAGAGAGAGAGAGACAGACAGACAGACAGACAGACAGAGACACAGAGTGAGAGAGGGGGAGAGTGAGATTAAGAGAGAGAGGGGGAGAGTGAGAGTAAGAGAGAGGGGGAGAGTGAGATTAAGAGAGAGAGTGAGAGAGGGGGAGAGTGAGAGAAAGTGAGAGAGGGGGAGAGTGAGATTAAGAGAGAGAGTGAGAGAGGGGGAGAGTGAGATTAAGTGAGAGAGTGAGAGAGGGGGAGAGTGAGATTAAGAGAGAGAGTGAGAGAGGGGGAGAGTGAGATTAAGAGAGAGAGTGAGAGAGGGGGAGAGTGAGAGTAAGAGAGAGAGGGGGAGAGTGAGAGCGGGAGAGTGAGAGTAAGAGAGAGAGGGGGAGAGGGGGAGAGAGAGAGTAAGAGAGAGGGGGAGAGAGAGAGTAAGAGAGAGGGGGGGAGAGAGTAAGAGAGGGGGGGAGAGAGTAAGAGAGGGGGGGGAGAGAGTAATAGAGGGGGGGGGGAGAGAAAGAGAGGGGGGGGGAGAGAGTAAGAGAGGGGGGGAGAGTAAGAGAGGGGGGGGGAGTGAGATTAAGACAGACAGACAGAGAGAGACACATAGAGGGAGTGAGAGAGGGGGGTGAGAGTAAGAGACAGAGAGAGAAAGAGAGAGAGATACAGACAGAGAGACACACACAGAGAGAACCCGGTACTGAAACACACCTTCGTACTATAAGTGAAGAGCTGAAGCTCGAAGCGACGAAGGAAAGAGGAGGAGAGAGGAGGAGGAGAGAGGAGGAGGAGGACAGCGGAGGAAGAGGAGGAGAGAGGAGGACGGTTTGAAAGCGAACAGCTTGCAGAAGGGGCAGGTGGAAGTGAACGTGAACCCACCTCCGCTTGGCGGTCTACAGAACGGACCTCGGTGGAAAACCGGTTTTAACCTCAATTGAGAATTAATTTATAAACAAAACAAGAAAAACTACATGAATCTCGGCTGTCCGTAGGAAGTCGCCCCCCTGCAGCAAGACAAATGGAAGACGCTCACACTAAATCCGCGTCCGAAGTTTTAAAGCACTTCGACGTGAACGAAAACACCGGACTGACGACGGAACAAGTCAAAGCCAATTTCGAGAAATATGGACCGAACGGTGAGTTGTTTTTTTTTTTTTTTACCTGTCGCGTGCGCGCGCGCGTGCGTTCGTTCGTTCGTTTACCCCGAACATTTATTCCATATAGGTCCTTTTTAAATTAGTGAGAAAAATGCAAAAAAAAAAAAAAAAAGTTAAGCAATTCACTTGAAATATTTTGTTGCGAAAAATGATGGTGTTTTCTTATACAGGAAGTTTGTTCGCTCGTGCAGTGCTGTGCAGGTTATGGAGTTAGTTAAACTGTAAATGTAAATCAAAATTCTCTAATTTGGCTTTTGCAAATTATTTCCACACATTACAGACACTCTCGTGTTATGTTTATACAAAATACAATTTTACCTGTATTTCCTACCTTTATTTATTTGTTTGTTTGTTTGTTTAATTTTTCTTTATATATTTTTAGCATTATAACTCTTAGCATAAGCCACGCCCCCTTTCCCTGACAGCCATCTTTACATTTGCAAATTTATTTATTTGCATCTCATAGCTCAAGTGGAACTGCATATAGTTTAAGCTTAGGTTAATTCCTGCACATTATCCTGTGTTTTTTTTATTTTTATATTTCTATATATATATATTTCATTCAATTAGTTTTAGTAGTTTGTGTCTGTCGCCTTTAGGGTTAATTCTATTTTTTCAAATTTATTTTATTTTTTTCCTTTGCTTTACCCGGTTTCTTCCCACCTCCCAAAACATAGCAGTAGGTAAATAAATTAGCCAGTCTAAAGTTTGTGTACGTTCCTGTGTGAAGGACTGGTAACCCATTCGCACTGTGTAACCTGCCTCCTAGCCCATTTTTCCCTGCACGAGGGTCCTACAGACCTGCTGTGACCTTGAGACCAGAATAAAGCGATTACTAAAGATGAATGAACGAAGAGAACAACATGCTTTTGTGTGAAGACTTTTACAACAATGTCCTAGTTTCTGCTCGTTCACCTGAGTAACACCTACGTCACACGCTGCTAATACGTGTACTGATAAATATTCTATCCGAAAAGGAATTGTTGTGATCTACATGATAATTGATAGCTAGTGTAGCTTATTAATCTTTTATTAGCTGTACGACTCCATGTGCAAGCTACACTGAACTAGACCGTCGTCGAAGCCTGTTTAAATTAGACCTTTTGTAGGATGTAAATGTCACACAATTCCCTCTCAAGATATCTGACAGGATGGTGTGTATATAGAAAAATAATAGTTTGCTTTAGTCTGAGCTGTAGCCAACTTCTGTGTTTCTGGAGTATGTGCTAACGACTTCATTCATCTGACTGTCACCGAGACGGCAGGCAGGACTGAGATCAGCGTTTCTAGCACTATTTGTCGAACCTGCTTCATTTCTGATGTAGACAAGATCTCGCTCTGGCTTTGTAGATTACATTTAGATGTCTTTTTAAAATCAGCCAGAGGGAGGAAGTAATTATGTGCCTTGGTTGGACAGTAAGGCATCTAAACCGGCATAAAAACGGCGTCTGATTCACTGGAAAGTGTCACGTTGCAACACTAATGCACGAGTATTGCATAAACGCTCAGAAGTTTTAAGACAAAACCGTAACCGCTCCGTGCGAGACCCTGAAGCACACAAGCGACCATAGAGAAGGAGAAGACCTCCAACGACAGATCGAACCACAGACCCAACACAGACGCGTTTAAGTGATAAAGGGTCTGGAATACGCACCTGCGACCAGTGCCGCAGGCGTAAAACTTGAGAAACCTGTTTTCCACTTCCTCAAGAGAGACATAGAGACATGCTGCAGAGAAACAGTTTGTTTCAGGTTACTTGTTTCAGGCCCTGGTGCACACTGTCACTGAGACGCACAGTTAGCCAGCACTGTTCACTTTCACATCTGCTCTTTAAAAGCAGCTGTTGTCAACCTGCACTCGGGTGAAGCAATCGTTTGCCTTGTTTACTTGTTACCAGGTCATTTTTGAACGTCTTTCCCGTCCTCCTTACGGCTGCCTGCCTCGTTTCAGCATCACCGGTAACATTTGCATGTCGTAACACAGTCCTATGGGATTGGTATGTTAGAGTAGAGTCAGAAATATTCCATTTAAAGCGTGACCCTCATCTAACAGTCGCCAAGAGGAGGACAGGATTTATGTCCTGATTTATGTCCTCATGCTCACATGGAAGATCACTGTTTTCTGATCACACCGATCGATGACATAAGCAGAACAGGGTTGTCGTGTACTCTGAGATATGAGATTTGTTTTTAGTAAAGGCTCAGGCAGCTAGTCCTGCATGAGGAGGGTGGCAAATAGTGTCAGAGCTTCACGAGAGCACGAGTGCAAGCGAGTACAGCGCGGGTGTGATCGTGCAGTCAGAAATAAAGCGTTATGAGGACCATGAGTGGTGTTTTGTGGTGTTTGAAGGGTGAGATGGTGAGAAGGTGAGGTGGAGGAATAGAAACTGAGGCTCAAAGTCATCTGGGTTATGTGATGGTCTCACTGTTCTCTAGGCAGTGATACACACGTTGTGCTGTCACTACTAATTAACAGAGTGAACACACCGGACTTGGAAGAATCTCACCTGTCATCAGTGCTGCTATTTGTCCTGCTTGTCAGGGTAACGGGTTCAGCTAAGGTCAAGTGTGAAAGAATGCCAACTGCACGGACGAGAGCGGCTACATACTTTTTTGTTCGAGCATCTCGCCGGGCATTCAAGCTCTGATGACTTGGTGGAAAAAAACGACATCTCGTAGCTGATAGTGTCGCTTTCGCTCTGAGCTGTCAACTTCCTTCCTGGTGCTCTGCAGCACAAAGCCACAGGGAATACCCTCAGCCTTTCTGAGCTCACTCAAGAAACCACCGCCTGAGTTTGCTCACTTTATACCTAGAGCCTAACAACTTTACTTCTTCAATGAAGCGTTTTTTTTTCCACCCTCCACTACACTTACGAGGTGTATCTTCCCACCTCGCCACATTGATTGTGAACAATAAAAAGTTACAGACAGATGGCACCACATGGACATGGCTTTTTAATTAACTATGTTTATGCCTATTAGCGGTAGTTTATTATGTTTTTTTCTTAGAGGTGTTTTTGGCTGATTGCTGTTGTCAGGACTTGTTTATATGCATGTGGGTTGAATTCCTGAGTTCTTGTGTGTGCGTGTGTGTGTGTGTGTGTGTGTGTGTGTGTGTGTGTGTGTGCGTGCGTGTGCATGCTTGTGTGTGTGCGAGTGTGTGGAAAGCAGTTCTGCCCCAAACCCTTTAGTGATTACTCTTTAACAGCCTGACACATCATTAAAATCAGCACTGTTTTGTTTACCATCTAATAAATGTTTTTTTTTTCCTCCTCATGTTGGCATCCATCAGTCTGTTTATCTCCTGGTTTTGCCAACCTGATGGACACAGGGTGAAAAATTCACATCTTTTGGTTCTCTCACGCATTTCTCTCCATTTCTAAACAAAGTTAACATAAAAAACATTTGAATAAAACAAACAAATAAAAAAAAAAAGGTTTATCTTTACAGGATTTTCTCTCGGTGTGATTGCTGTTCTGTTCGTAAGCAGCCGTTTATCAACCATGGCTTTGTAACACTAAGTTTATCCACCACTTCCTAGTTTCTCTGGAACTTTTTATCCCTTCATTAGTTACTGATCTCTGTGCTTTCACTTTACCTCCTCACTTCTGTGGGGCTACTAAGGTGGAAGGCCTGAGCCCTGAGATGTTTATTGCCCCTTTAATTCTGCTTTTCTTTGGATTCCGTGGATCGAGACCGCTTCCAGATCATATGGGACGAACCCGAAGCTCAAAGCTTGTCGCACAACAACATGGTAAATAGTACGGTGACGATATGTAAAGGCGATGCCGAGATACGTCCTCGCTTCCTGCTTGGTCACCTCACCATCCAGTTTGTTTGCACACCTCACATCAGATTTCCAAAGATACTGTGGAGAGGTTTGTAACAGTGGGCGCTGGCTATCGACTTTTTTTTTTGTAGAAGAATAAGAAGAATGGTGAAAATTGACCCGGTAGTTTATATTTTGTTGGAGGAATCGTTTCTGCATTGTTGCATCGCAGTACTTATAGCGCAGGAATCTTTTGACTTCACCCATTGGCGGTGCCACAGGGTACGAGTAGCGTACGCCGTCGCCGCCGTATAAGTAGCCGAGACTGTCCACCGTGTCCGTACCAGTTTGCACAAAACTCAAGCAGTGCTCTAAGATTCTGACAAGTGTTTGTTTACATTTCGTTACATACAGTACATTACATTAGGGTTCCTGTTCCTTAAACACACTAGTCGGAATTGCACCACGTCCAGCCGTGCGTGTGTCATCTCCGGTCCGATTTCTGTTTCATCTATAGAAGAAGAAAAAAAAATCCTCTCTTTTTGTCGTTTGCACGCCTGACCGGAGGTGTGATACTGTTCCCACGTGTTATGCCACCTCCCTCCTTCTTTCTCTGCTTCTCTCATCTAAGCAAAAAAAAAATTCCAAGTATTATGCTGCCTCACATTTTTACACCTCTGTTTACGCACTTCTGAGGCCCACAGTGTGAAGCGACTGTTAGAGGAAGCAGAAGTTCTTCTCCCCGAGTGCAGATGTGTTTTACAGCCAGTGTGTAGATGATGTTTGTGTAAATTCTGCACCTGGGCCATGACTCCTCTGATTTTGAAAGAATTTTGATGGACTATACTGCAGATCTGCTCCTAAGCACCATCGGTCTTTATTAACGGTGCGTCTCCGCGGCAGCGTGCTTTAGACAACATGTGCGTAGCTGCTGCTCAGCGATAAGGAGCTGTAAAGAAGGGAAGTCGGAAGTTGTGCAGAGGCTTGTGGTGTGTTAGGTTGCCTTTGCTGTTGCAGCTTATTTCACATCAGGCTCTTTATTAAACTAGCAAGACAACGCATCATGCATTCTGTCTATTCTGCTTCACAAAGCTCGAAGAGGAACTGGCTGTGTTTACAAGATTATATTTGGCTTTTTTCTCTTTTGTCCATTTTTTTTCTCTCCTCCTTGTTTAATTTAGAGGTGCATGTGTGCTAACTTGTCACTCATTTCTCCTTCTCACCTCCCACCTTGGCATTCATCAACACCTCCCCCTGCAGACTGTTAACTTACTCTGCGTGTGTTTCTGCGGCCGACGATGAGCGAGAGAGAGAGAGAGAGAGAGAGAGAGAGAGTGTGATGCCTCGCACTTTAATAGCAGAACTTGTGTGTAATATAGTGTGATGCAGCAGAAGTAATGTGTTGCGATACTGGAAGCTGTTTTTTGAGATACTTGATACGTATCACCGGGTTTATTTAACGCGGCCTACATAAGACCTGTTTTCCTACAGAGATATTGAAATGAATCATTTGAATCAATGATTTATGAATCGTTTGGTTAGTAAACGTGTTTGCATGCGATTTCTTAGGACAAAGCAAAAAAAATGTACAGGGTGCCATTACTTTTGTCTCGGTCGCGTGGCTAGTCTTATTATACGAGTTCGCGTTAATAAGACACGGTGGTATGATCAGCCTATAAAAGTGTTCCCTGTCATCCCCAGATATATGCTTTGAGTAGGAGTTGAATAAACACCTTGTTTATTTCCCACACTCATGTAAAAGTACACAAACACAGGAGCGCTTGTGGGATACTAGGAACCCCCCCCCCCCAGCTAGATTTTTGTGTGTACTGCGTTTTTGTGTAAGCAGCGTCTTCCGATTCATTCCCTTCGTATCTGCCGTCGGATTTCACATCTCCGACGGCTTGTCGCGTCTCTTTGTTTCTTTGTCTTTCCACCATTTTACCCACGTTACCTTGTTACAGTAGCTCGGCTCGACTACACACACGTCTCTGTGCATGCCTGCGTGTGTATGTGGGATCCTGGAGCCAGGTCTAGGCTTGTCTGAGAGCAGAGGAACAGGTGATTCCTGGTACACACAAACCGCTTCTACAGAAAACACGTCATGGCACTATTTCCTGCATCCAGAACTTGTTATGAATAACTTACTTTTCCGATCAGAACTCGTAAGACAACAAAACGAGGCCCGGGAACACGCCTTGACTTTTCCCGTCTCCTTGAGATCTGGTTTCTAAGAAACGCCTCTAATGCTATACTACATCCTGCTTTCTTTGAGAAGGCATGTTTACACTGCAACCTGAACTTTTCTACACGGTACAACTTACCTGTCACATAAAAGCAAGGCAAGCTCCCTCCTCGCTCGCTTCATGTCGGAATGCAGCTGTCGAGGGCCGACAGGTGACGACGTCGAAGCGCTTCTCGTTGTGATTTACGTCCGTACTTCTCCCACCCACGATTTAGTGAAGATGCTGTCTGTGCGAATGAGAGGCTGCTTTATCTTTAGCACAGACCTGCAGTAACTCTGAGCTCAATCCGAACCCCTTTCTCTCTGGGTTGAGTACTGATCGACATGCATAGGATCAAAATCTATACAGTTTAATATTCATTCATTCATTCATTCATTCATTCATTCATTCATTTTCTACCACTTATCCGAACTTCTCGGGTCACGGGGAGCCTGTGCCTATCTCAGGCGTCATTGGGCATCAAGGCAGGATACACCCTGGACGGAGTGCCAACCAATCGCAGGGCACACACACTCATTCACTCACGCAATTACACACTATGGACAATTTTCCAGAGATGCCCAGTTTAATATTATTCTTCTTCTTATTATTATTATTATTTAACCTAATTTAAAGTGCTACGCATTCGGGAACTCTAAGCTCCGCCTTTCTCCATCTGTCCACTTCACTGAAGAGAGGTCAGAATTCAATGGTTTTCATACTGCACTGGAGACATGATCATCACATCTATGAAAATAATAATAAAAAATAAAACCAACCGTTAAATCCTAAAAACATTAGCACGAGCAATAAAAACACAAGCGATTTGACAAAACACTGCAACTGCAAAAGAATTTGGAATCATAACAAGAAATTGGGGCAGTGGTGGTTCAACTATTTAAGGCTCTGGGTTGTTGATCGGAGGATCGGGGTTCAAGGCACAGCACTGCCAAGCTGCCCCTGCTGGGCCCTTGAGCAAGGCCCTCAACCCTCCCTGCTCTAGGGGGCGCTGTATCATAGCTGCTCCTGCACCCAGACCCCAACCTCCACAGTTGGGGTATGTGAAGAACAGAATTCCACTGTGCTGTAATGTATATGTGGCGATAATAAAGGCTCCTATGCCCCTGTTCTATTCTATTAATTCAGGACCTCCTGAAAATAAACTTGAACCGGAATGGGGGAATGAACGTTGCTAATCCTCACCGCCGATTGGCTACAACCTTTGTCAGTCTTATCCTGCTTTTTCTGAGAAGTCATTGTGTTTTCTGATTTTCAGTTCCCTGCTCAGTTCAAGCTTAGCATGAACGTATGCACTGTTCCGTGCCACTGTATGTAGTGAAGATGTAGCAAAGCTAAGCGGTTTCACAGTTATGTTGGACTAATCGAGGAAGCCTCTCGTATTAATAAAGTCCATTGTAGATACTGCAGAGTTATATATAGTAATATGGTTTGGGTAATGATTAATGCTGGTTTGGTCTATGATTAGAATTAGACACACTGGGTAAGTTGTAAAGAACTGCCCTCTTGTGCCATCATGTGTTTGTGTAAGAGTGTGTGTCCATCCTCTTGTCTTCAGGAAGGTCGCATGCGTGCCACAGGGCCGAGGTTAGCGAGCACAAGGCAGTCACAGTATAACAAACCGCGTTATCCTTTCTGCCTTAACTTTATCAGCCTTGCACAGGAGCGCCCTGTCGAGACCAAACCAAATTTCGAACTCGACAGAATACAGTGCACAAGACCTCTCGAGTGCTTTTCAAGTCAAGTAGCTTTTATTGTCATTTTAACCATATATAGCTGAAACAGTACATGGTGAAACGGGACCAGGTTTCTCCAGGACCACGGCGCTACAGAAACAACACGCAGCCAAGGACTTATGTAAGTTAGTCCTAGCCACGTAAAGTGCATCTGTGCAACCAGACAGTGCAAACAAATAATACAATACACAAAAGCAGTGCCGACTAAAAAAAAAAATACAGGAATGAACAAACGCAGCAGTTACGTGAGGTTTTGTAATGAGTTGAGCAAGACAGCATGTATACAGTTTGATATCAGAGGTGCTGTAGAAATGGATGTATATTGGAGTGTGTATTTGGTGCAGATCAGTGCAGTCCGCAGAGATGTGTGTGTGTGTGTGTGTGTGTGTGTGTGTTGTGCTTGGTACAGTTCAGTTAAGATATTGAGAAGTCTGATGACTTGTGGTAAGATACACAGTTCCAAAGTTCCAAAGGTCTGGTCATGAGGGCCCGAAAGCTTTGGTAGCTTTTTCCAGACGAGTTCATCTACAACGCTGTTAGCTTTGTGGATGCAGCGTGTGGTGCAATTGTCCGTGAGAGGTGGCAGAGAGACTCCAGTAATCTTCTCAGCTGTCCTTACTATCCGCCACAGGGTCTTGCGATCCAAGACGGTGCAATTCCCAAACCAGTCTGTGATGCGGCTGCTCAGGATGTTCTCAATGGTCTGTCTATAGAACATAGGCATAATGGGGGAGGGAGATGGGCTTTCCCCAGCCTTTGCAGGAAGTAGAGACGCTCTCTTGGTGATGGAGCTGGTGTTGAGTGACCAGGTGAAGTTCCATCGCCAGATGAACACAGAGGGATTTGCTGCGCCTGGCGCTCTTTGCGGATGATCCGTCGATGATCTGGTTGGCTCTACACCAGGCAGTTATCTGTTGCACCTCCTTTCTGTATGCTGTCGTCGTTCTTGCTGATGAGACCCACCGCGGTCGTGCCATGATATGGTTCAGGCTGTGCATTGCTACACAGATGTGAGTCAGCAGAGTGAACAGCGCTGGGCTGAGCACATAGCCCTGAGGGGCCCCAGTGCTCAGTGTAATGGTGCTAGAGATGCTGTTCTCGATCCGGACTGACTAAAGTCCAGGAGCCAGTTGCAGAGGGAGGTGTTCAGGCCCAACAAGCTCAGCTTCTCAATCAGGTGCTGAGGGATGATTGTGTTGAATACTGAACCGAAGTCTATGAACAGCATTCGTACATAAGTGTCTTTATTGTCCAGGCGGGTGAGGGCCAGATGAAGGGTCGTTCAGTGCAGGGGGTCTAGTGAGGGTTGTAGCTGACTCTTGATTTGCAATAAAATTTGCAGTGAAATTACTAACGAACCCCTTGACCAGCTTTCTGTCTCTTCTTGCTTACTTCATAACTTGCCCAGTCACCATTTATGTCATTATGAGGCAGCCTTTATGGTTATGGTGAAGTCATCCATTCATCCAGTCGAGGAATCCATCATGTTTGTCAACCTTTTACATATTTTACATGGGAACATATCGGATCATGTGACAGCAGAGGACAGAGTACATGAGTCGGCACGCAGAAATTCTCACACACTTTTTTTCCTTCCTGTCAAAAAAGCGCCACACGTGCTGCTCAGTATATGAATACGGAACGACTGACTGCTGCTCAGTATATGAATACGGAACGACTGACTGTGGCATAGGTGTTTTTTAACTCACCAATATTAACCCGAAAGCCCCGCCGCCTGCCTCGCCTCGCCTCGCCTCGTTTGTCTCTACGTCATTTTAAGGTAAGTGGAGAATGTATAGTTCGTTAACGTGAACTATACGTAATGTTTGACTAAGCTGACATTAGACAATTATCTAGACATGTGTTAAGTATTAGTAATTTTAGCCTAAAGATGCATGACCTTAAACATACAAACCTTACACTCTACAAATAGATTTAATGGTAATGATGATTAATGGTGACGGGGTGGGGGTTGGTTTGGGGGGGTAGACTAACCTTTCCTAGTGTCTACATCTCAACCAAAACAGTCGAGTGGCAGCTTTTTCCCTCTAAACCCGGCATAAACCTCTGGTTCTTTCTTCTCTTCCAGTGTCTAACTTCTATCCTTCCTGCACTTTGCATCTTAGACAGAACCAGATTTGAAATGTTCACAGAATCCATCCATTCTTCTACGTTTTCTGTTGAACCTCCTGACACTCGGCCGAGTGATCGTCTCCAGCGAGAGAGCTTATTCAAGATGACTTCATTTTACTCTGTGGATGATACGAGTTCAGTCTTATTGTCATCCTTTTGTAAGACCTCCGTTTGTGACCCACTCCTTCGGCACACAGTAGCATAAACACGGCCGCTATCGTACCAAAGGTTCACGTTGTATTTCCATAAGAACACGTCACCTCCGTTGTTCGTTGTTCGTCTGAATGTTAGTTTATGGACCATGTGCAGGAAAAAGTGATAGTGATTTGCTCCTATACACGAACCTCTTGATTTTATGTGAACTTGGCTGGTCTGTGTTCACACCTTTCAAACACGTTCTAGGTATCAGAGACGTTTTGAAAGATGTTTGCTAAGAAACCAAAAGTCGGCTACTCTGTATCGTCACACGTCCAGATCTTATCACGCAGCATGCGGCAGAATAGGATCGGTACTCAGACGTCCGTGCCGTTTCTCAAGCTCTCGCTTTCCGTCTCACGTTGGCAAAACATGACCCTTACGACTGTTTCCAGTGCACTCCGTGTTATTTTAAGGTGCCGAGGGAGATATTTTAGCTCCTGCCATCTGGCCCTTGTGGCCGAGCACACACTTAGATGTAGTGTATTTAGCTGTATGCCGTCAGCTGCAATTATTCGGTACTAAAATGATGCAATGTACATGATCCACAAACCGCCGCTGTATACGAAGCTTGAACAGCTCAGACACACACGAACGGTTTGTAGTCATGTTACATAACCTTTATTTCAGGCGAGCGAGCAGAGCTAGCCAGTAGAGGCCAGAGGAAGCGCCCGCCAGCCTGGGTGCTATGGCGACTGTTTTTGAGAACTTCACATATTTCTGATTCAAACAAAGCCTTGTGCGGTCTTCAGTAGGGGTTCATTGGAGAGTTGTGACTGTACGTTGCGCTTCGGCGTAGGAGGAAATGTACGACGGCGATAGATGTGGGAAGACACAATGTCTGAACTCTTAAAGTGGGATGCTAGTTTTGTGTATTTTTTATTTTATTTTATTTTTTTTTATTATTATTATCGTTCTGCTTTTGGAACCCAGCAGGTTTCCTCCCGCTTCCTTCGACACATGCGTTCTGAGCTCTGTGTTGTTGGCAACCGTTTCCAGGAAGTGTTTCCCCCCTTTCCTCTGCCTGGTGGTGTGTAAACAGGCTGGCACTTGTTTTCATGAGCGAGAGGGTGGGAGCAAGAGTGTGTGTGTGTTTGTGTGTGTGTGTGTGCGCGCGCGCGCGCTGGCTGGCTGAAGTTAGTATGTTGGAATGTGCCTGGGCAGATCGAGGCCCAGATGACATGGAGGGAATCCTTGGCACAGGAAGGCTGGGAAACCCCACTCAACCCTCCTTTCTCCCTCTCTGTTTTCCCCCCCGTCTCTTTTTCACCAAGGCTTTCTTTGTCTCTTGGCTTGTTTCCGAAGCCAGTCTGTCTCCCATTAAAGCCATTAAGAGCATGCTTTTAACTTTTGCTGTGTGGTGGTAACTGATAGAGGAAACTTGCGTTGGAAAAAGAAGCAGCACTGCCAGGGAGTCACAGTAACAGGACGCACACAGGATTTGACCTTGCGTGCACATGAAGACGCACACGAGCTCCTGGACAACGGGACGGACGGAGACATTTCTCCATTTCTCCCCTTTCCCAGCCGTCAGGTTTTTCCACACGTCCCCTCGAGCGGCGTGTGTGTTAGCCGTACGGCTTCTTTCCACAGGCCAGTTACCTAATCGTAAACGTGAGGCTGCCAAACACAACGATCAGTTTTCACTTGCAAACTTTGTTGACAAATGTTCAGACTCCATTCATTCAACAGGTTCAGGAGCTGCCAAGAAATTGTTCGCAGATTATTTTTATTAGCACGTCACGTACCAGGAGACGTCTCGGGTTTATCCGAGCACGCCTAGTCCATCCTTGGGGTTCACACACCTCCATTCAGTCGTCTCCCGTCTCTCGGATGAAAAGGTGCCTCTTCTCTGTTGTTCAAAGCCGAGCTCTCGGCTCTCGCTCTTTCATGCTGCGAGACTCTCCTGCAGTTCATTCACCCTCCCTGTCTGTCAGTGCCAGACAATTTCAGCGACCCAACCAAATCAAAGAGGGATAAATGCGTCGAAAGTAAAACCTCATTATAGCCAGTTCACCCCTCATCCGTCATGGTTTTTCCATTTTCCATGTTCTCAAGGCGCTGTTTGATCCTCGGCCCACTGGTGCAGGTTAGCTTGTCTGTTTTGGTTTCCACCGCACGTGTCCTTCAGCTTGGCGGCCATTGTTTGCACATGAATGTGTTGGGTTTCTGGCATGAAACCTTAAAAAAAAAAAAAGTTTGTTATTTATTTATTTTTATCAGTGGAGTCGGGAGCCTGACTGATTAAAAAGAAAAGCCTTCACTTTTATCAGCGCACAATTGATGAGGTTTTCCATTTGGATAACAGCAAGGAAACACCATCAGTTTCTGTTTAACTATAAGCACAGATAAACTGGAGCAGAGTGCATACACACACACACACACACACACACACACACACACACACAGATCCATATCCACACTAACACACACACACAGAGCAACATTTACACACGCACACACACAGAGCCACATCCGCACACACAAACACACACACACTCTCACACACACACACACACACACACACACTCTCTCACACACACACACACACAGACACACACACACACACAGACAGAGCAACATTTACATACATACACACACACGCATGCACACACACAGCCACATCCACATGCCCACAAGCACGCTCAAAGAATGTAGTGACGCCGTGTATTTTTATTCAATATATTTAGGCTCATTGACGAGGTTTTTTCCTTGATTTGGTTGTATTTTTATTTATTTATTTATTTATTTACTCCAGTTTGTGTTCTTATTGTCAGTGTTTGTCAGATTCTGTTGACTTGTCACAGCGCTAGCTGTAATTGTTGTTAGGCCAGCTGTAGTGAGCTACACTGACTGACAGAGCTTCACACATGAAAACACACACACACACACACACACACACACACACACACACACACACACACACACGCCACTCTAATGAATGCACAACTGTAATACTGTGACATGTCAGTAGACGCAGCCAGGAGTGCTTAATAGAGCCGACGCGTTAAGGACACAGGATTGTAGCATGGATCATAGAGACAAAGTAAAGACTTCTCTCTGATTTATCACAAAATCCTAGATTTCTTAAACCCCATCAGGACAGGATTACTTTTCCTTATTATACCTGTATTATATTGTATTGTACCTGTGGGATGAGCGAGCTTGCTTGCACTGGGTCACTTTTCCTACAAACCAGTATGAGTCACACAAACACACACACACTTGTAGCTTTGGTAGCGATTGCAGGTTTGATCCTTCACGGAAACATTTTAATGACTGTTCCAAACCATACACTCTGTTTTCTATACATTCATATAACACGCTAGAGTGATGCTCATAACACATGTAAATGTTATTTACGCAAACATCATACTTTGAGAAGTGTTATCGTATATTTATTTTAGTATCTATCACAGCTGACCCTCACACCATCGTCCGGTCTCCTTCCAATACCGCGAGTTGTTTTGTTCTCCTTGTCATATAATAAGCTCCACTTTTCAGGAACGGTTTTCCTTTAGATTTCGGAGCGTCGCTGTAGGGATTACCGAGGTCAGGAACTGGTTCCTGGACACTCGAGTTCTTCTACACCGATCTTAGTGAACCATGTCTTCATGGAGTTGGCTTTGTGCACACGTCTCTTGCCGTGCACGGACAGGTTTGGCCTCTTTATGCCCCCTTTCCACCAGAAAGAACCGGGTGCTGGTTCAGAGCTAGTGCTGGTGCTGGTTCGATGTTGGTTCCACTGGCGAGCCTTCTAAGAACCGGTTTGCTTTTCCATGGGCTAGAGAGCCATCACAGAGCCAAGTCTGACGTCACTGTATACGTGTCACGTTACACAGCACCGTTATTGCAGCACGACAAACTCAACATCAACAATGGCGGATGTTGCTTTACTGTTACTGCTCATGGATTTGTGAACCTACACTGGCATCCGAACGTGGAGAATCCTGATTTAAAATGATTTAAAAATGGCGCTAACGACGTTCCCTTTTTCTTGTTGGTCACAGTAACCCCGCCCCCAGCCCCTGACGCAAGCGGTTCTTAAGTCTAGACCAGCAATGTTTTGGTGCTACTTAAGAACCACGTTTCCTGGTTCAGAGCCGGTGCTTTGGGTGTCGAAAAAGAAAGAACGGATTTTAAATTAGGCTCTGGCTCCGAACCAGCACTCAGACTGCCTTGGTGGAAAAGGGGCATTAGTTCCGCTGAAGGGAAATCCTACCGCCAAAGCATACACAGGCTTCTTAGACAATTGTGTGCTCCCAGCTTTATCGCAAGAGTTTTAGAGAAGGCTCACCACAATGGTACAATGGTCAGGTGTCCACATACTTTTGGTCATATAGTGGATAAATATGGATATTACTGTTAAAATAAACATGATAAACTATGCAAGATCCATCCATGCGTACATGCTAACCGCTAATGCTCCATGTACGACCTCCAGTGTGCAAGATATAATATGATATGGATATCTGTGCAAGACGACTGACTACCTCGAGCATTTCTCAGTGGAGTTTCACAAGTGTTGGTGAAATGAATGAATGCATCCTTTTCAGTTACATTGAAAATGTCTGGAATCATATATATATTTTCTTGTTGCTTTTTGTTGTTATGTGGACACAGAGTTGAAATAATTTACATACTGTACATTTTCCTTATGCCCGTCCCAACTTTCCATGCATTATCCAAGCTTTTTATTTTCCAGAATTGCAGACTTATTTTAGACGAATCACATCTGGTCAAATCACTGCGTTTAAACTATTGTGCGCTACCGTGCCAATGAAAAGCTGTATTTGCAGACAGTCCGGCACAGCGATACGGTTTGTTCTATTCTGCACTAGAGATCAGAAGTGAAGTGCGATCACCGCTCTTCACTCTGAACCCTACACTTCATCACTCTGAGCCTCAGAGCTCAAGGGTTTTTTTATTTGTATTTTTTTCCCTCGTTTGTTTATTGCTAAACAACCTGCTGAGGAATAGCGCGTCTGATTACTCGGCAGTAGCGAACGGCAGACGGGTTTAATGCAATTTCGGCTAAAGTGATTTTTAACATTGTTACACAGGTATTTAAATCCTCAGACAAACTTGTCTTCATTCAGTTGTAATATCTCTGTGGCATTACTGTGGCAGTCAGGATGGAGAGTAACGTGTGTGTGTGTGTGTGTGTGTGTGTGTGTGTGTGTGTGTGGGAAAGATGCTCCATCATACTCCTCACCGCTCCTTCCCACTCTCCACATGCTCTGCTGCTCCTACACACTGTTGAGTGAGAAGCTTCTAGAAGTGAGTCAGCAGCAGTGTGTAGGCCTCCTACTGATCTGAGCCTCCTGCCTCTCACCCAGCTCCAGCGTTTACAGAGCACAGAGAGAAACGCTGCTTTACAAGTCCACACGTTCACACAGCTCGCCTCATCACCTTCTGCGTAGCGGCCAGTTCCTGAACACACAGTGATAAAGGAACCGATGGCTCGAGTGTCAGAAACCATTCAACAGATACAAAGCAGCATGAGCTGTTCATCTGTACAGGAGAAAAGAGCAAGAGTGGCAAATATAGCAGCTGTACAATACCGTAGTGTGTGTGTGTGTGTGTGTTTGTGTGTTTGTGTGTGTGTGTGTGTGTGTGTGTGTGTGTGTGTGTGTGTGCTTGACTCATTTTCTTTCTTTCATTAACCTTTTTCTTTCTTTCTCTTGTTAAACTTACAGTACTTTTGATAAACTTTTTCTTTCTTTCTTTTCTTTTTGTTGTTTCTTTTTTCTTCATTAAATTCTTTTTTTTCTATCTATCTATCTATCTATCTATCTATCTATCTATCTATCTATCTATCTATCTATCTATCTATCTATCTATCTATCTACTGTACTGTATCTGTCTTTCTTTCTTTCTTTTGTCAGGTTTTCCTTTTTTTTTTGCCAAAGTCTCTTTTTTTCTTTTAATTTTCTTTTGTTTTAATCTTTTGCAGTGAAGCAGTAGTACTTCAGTTCTGCGAGCACTGAGCACTGAGAACAGCCTCCTTGTGATTTTTTTACTAGTTGGACAACAGTTTGATAGAAGATTATCACACTTGGGTTGCTTTTTATATATATATATATATATATATATATATATATATATATATATATATATATATATATATATATATCTCCTCTCAAATAAAAAAAATTAAAATTTTCTTATTTTATTTATTTATTTCAAACATTGGCTGCACTGCCTGCTCTCTGGTTGAACTAGTATCATTATTTTGGGGGACAGAGTGATTCCTCCAGCCAGAATCCCTTTAGTAATCCCTGAATCTCACAGCAGATCATCGCTCTGTGTCTTTGTGTAATTAACTTAGAGTCGGGGATAAAGGCGCTGCTGTACAAAGCCGGCATGACAAGAACAAAACGCTACTGTTTGAACAAAACGTTTGCAATGTGGCTTTGCTAACACCTCTCTCTCTCTCTCTCTCTCTCTCTCTCTCTCTCTCTCTCTCTCTCTCTCTCTATCATTCCTCAACGGATCATGCGGGGTGGCTGGATGGACAGAACTCCCAGCAGAGGAAGGTAAATATTGATCTTTCCATCCCTTTATTACTGCTCTGTCTTTGAAAGGTGTAGTTCGTGTGAAGCCCAGCTATCTACATGTTTAATAGAAAAAGATGCACAATGTCTGACACACACACACACACACACACACACACACACACACACACACACACACACAGCATCTTGCCCCCTACACAACTTTATAACTATGCAGTCTATCTAAAAGTCTCCTCACTGCTTCAGTAATCCTGAAATCAACACACAAAACGTTGTGGTGTAAATCAGTAGCCTTGAAGCGCAGGCATTCCTACGCATGTTTAACTAATGTTGGGAAGTGACACACACAGTGAGCGTGTGCCGGAAACAAGGACACTAATGTTCAGGATGGAAACATCAGGCAGTGGCGTTCAGACACAAACAACCAGTGTTTCATTGGCTGTGTTTACATTCCCAAAGCCTGTAATAACACTGTGTCACGTCTACATAAAGTGTCTGTGTAGAGCTTGTTCATTCTCAGTGATACTAGGTTAGGCCCTGCCCTCTCTCTCTCTCTCTCTCTCTCTCTCTCTCTCTCTCTCTCTCTCTCTCTCTCTCTCTCTCTCTCTCTCTCTCTCTCTCTCTCTCTCTCTCTCTCTCTCTCTCTGTCTCTCTCTCTCTCTCTCTCTCTCTCTCTGTCTCTCTCTCTTTGTCTCTCCCTCTATCTCTATCTCTCTCTCTCTCTCTCTCTCTCTCTTTTTCTCTCTCTCTCTCTCTCTCTCTCTCTCTCTCTCTCTCTCTCTCTCTCTCCCCCTCTCTGTCACATTCTCCCTCACTCTCTCTCTCTCTCTCTCTCTCTCTCCTCTCTGTCTCCTTTTTCTCTCTCTCTCTCTCTCTCTCGTTTTCCTCTCTCTCTCTCTATTCCCTCTCCCTCTCTCTTTGCTCTCTCTCTTCTTACTCTTCGCCCCCCAACAAACCCCTCCTCTCTCTCTCTGTGTCATCTCACTCTCTCTCTCTCTCTCACTCTCTATCTCACGCTCTCTCACCCTCCTCTCACTCTCCCACCTCGCACTCTCTCTCCACTAGCACTCACGCACTCTACTCTCATCACTCTCGTATCTCATCCTCTCTCTCTCTCTCTCTCTCTCTCTCTCTCTCTCTCTCTCTCTCTCTCTCTATCATTCTCTCTCAGTTCAGTTCAGTTCAGATGAGCTCTATTGGCATGACTGGGTTATAGGACAATGTCGCCAAAGCTATTTTCACAGGTATAGACTGTTGAAAGAAAAAGTAAAATGAAAGAAAAAAAACAAATACATGTGTACACACATACATACACACGTCAGTCACACAATCCAATGAAGTGTGTATATATAGTTTGTATATTGGTACGTACACAAAAAAGAAGCTCTCTTTCTCTCTCCCTCCCTCTTTCCCTTTCTCTCTCTCTCTCTCTCTCTCTCTCTCTCTCTCTCTCTCTCTCTCTCTCTCTCTCTCTCCCTCCCTCTCCCTCCCTCTCCCTCTTTCCCTCTCTCTGTTTCTCTCTTGATTTCTCCTCTCTTGCCCTCCCTCCCCCTCTCTCTTTCTCTCTATTTCTCTTTCTCTCTCTTTCTCTTTCTCTCTTTCTCCTTCTCTCTCTTTCTCATATTCTCTCTTTCTCTCTTTCTCTCTCTCCTACCACAGCATCACTCCCTCGTCCCATCAGGCCGTAATTAGTTTGTTACACAGTCCGTTCAGCTCTATAGTGCCACTTGGGTGTCAGTTCAATCCCACAGCAGTTGATTATTATTATGGAGTATCAGCAATATGTATTTAAGCAGAAATGATGTGGCATTAATGTGAAAGTGCATGGCTTTTCTACAGGGAAGTCTCTCTGGGAGCTGGTGGTGGAGCAGTTTGAGGATCTCCTTGTCAGAATTCTACTGCTCGCTGCCTGTGTGTCATTCGTAAGTCCTTTTCTATTTGCTCTCTCTCTTTCTCTCTGTCTCTCTCTCTCTTTCTTTTTTCTTAACATTGCTAGATATCTAGTGAACTGTCTGCATTAAGAAATGGCCAAAGATTGCCGTTATACTCAGATGAAAGTATACCTGTTATACAATCACACTAATCTACACTGTGAACCTAAGTAATAAGTTTTTGCATATCATCAGCAGTTCAAGGATGCGAAAAATGCGTGAAAGCATGTCCTGTGCCTGTGGTTAATGCGCAGTGGTCAGTACATGAAATACACAGAACTTTCTTCGTCATACAAGATTTTCGGTTTCCTTGGGCTTCTAGATTTATCGGCTTTGTCTAACGCTGTACGTTACGTGGTGCTGATTATTTATTATATTCATGTTGATTAAAAACAATGACCGAGAAATCAGCAGTCATCTTCATCTCTCAGCTTCTCCTGTATCCTGAGGTCTCCACAGTGGATCGTTGATCCGCGTAGAGGTTTTATGACGGACTCGAGCCTACTTTTCTTTCCAGACTTGGTTTATGCACTGCACTGCCCTGGCTGGGAGTCGAACCCAGACAGTGGCAGTTAGAACGTAGGATCAGAAGAGCCACTACACGACCAGGGAACCTCTCTCTGGGAAAGTACAATTCAAAATAAATAAATACAGATATTGGTCATCTTTTTAAGACTTCAACATCCTCAGACTGTTCATTCATTCATTCATTCATTCATTCATTCATTCATTCATTTTCTACCACTTATCCGAACTACTCGGGTCACGGGGATCTCAGGCGTCATCGGGCATCAAGGCAGGATACACCCTGGACGGAGTGCCAACCCATCGCAGGGCACACACACACTCTCATTCACTCACACACACTCACACACTACGGACAATTTTCAAGAGATGCCAATCAACCTACCATGCATGTCTGTGGACCGGGGGAGGAAACTGGAGTACCCGGAGGAAACCCCCGAGGCACGGGGAGAACATGCAAACTCCACACACAAAGGGTGGAGGCAGGAATCGACCCCCCAAGCCTGGAGGTGTGAGGCGAACGTGCTAACTACTAAGTCACCGTGCACCGCAGTCTAATATTAATCTCAAATTTTTGTTTTGTATTGTGTTAATCTTACATTTACCTTACAACCTTCTAATCAAATGCCCAAAGTCTTAAACCCGGAGCTATTCCTACCCTCTGTGTTTCATTCAGCTACAAATTAGATTTTCAGCTCCAGTGCTTTATTTTCGACTGCACTGTTAAGAGAGAAAGTAAATAAATGGCTGCAATAAGTGGAAAAATAATAAATGTGTGCTTCATATTACACTAATGCACTTGTGGATGAGTTGAGAAACAGAGCACGACGGAACAGGGCACGGATGGAACGATGGCTCCTTACGGACTAATGACGGACGGAGGATTCGACGTCTGTCTGCTTTCCATCATACTCATCTCTAAACTGGTGCACACGGCTTTGAGAGACGACTCTGCATCCGATCACGTTTTATATACGTTTTATTTAGCTGGAACTAATCGGACACAGTGTGTGTGTGTGTGTGCCCTGCGATGGGTTGGCACTCCGTCCAGGGTGTATCCTGCCTCGATGCCCAGTGACGTCTGAGATAGGCACAGGCTCCCCATGACCAGAGAAGTTCGGATAAGCGGTAGAAAATGAATGAATGAATGACTGAATGAATGAATGATCGGACACGTCTCACTATTTCATGTTAAGGATGAAGGAGATTTCCCAGTGTAGTCTTCAAAACATGCCCCATTTTAGGAGAAGTAGGGGCAGATAGAACGATGGAAGGAGAGAATATTTACTGTTACTCTATGACATCTCCAGGTTTTTTTGGTCCCCCGAGTCTAACAGAGTTGAACAGCTTGAGATGAAGCTTGGACAGATGGAAGGATGCCGTAAAACCACTACATAAGTATAAAATCAAACCCACTGTGTTTGGGGGTTAAACTGAATAAACAGTTGAACTCGGTAGTGTTGAGGCTAAAAGTTCTGCCTCTATTCAGTAGTTCAGGACTAATTGCTCATGCTCGTTTTTACATGTGTTAATTTCTGCTGCACTTCTGGCCTCCAACTTGACTGCACTCTTTTTCCAAAGCACAGGCTTGTTAAACCCAGAAGTGGGGTCTGTTTTTTTAATCCAGGTTTATGAATGTACTTTTTTATGAACTTTCCATCTGACTTTGGATATTTCTAAAAGAAAGTAGTCCTCATGTTTCTGGCGTTATGACATCACGATGCACGCGCATGCGCACACTCCTGCCCTGCTGTATGCGGCCCGGTTGTGACACAGAAGGTTTTACTGTCGTGGCTTAAACGGGGTGAACTTTTTAAAGTCAGCTTCGGTTCTACAGACTGCAAGACTCCCATCAATCTCTCTGTGCTGCTACAGTAAACGTGTCATATGCAGACACCTCTGGGCCTCTCGGGCATCTGAGCATTTCACTAAAGCATCTGTGTGTGTGTGTGTGTGTGTGTGTGTGTGTGTATTTGCATGTTCATACACAGCTCATTCTACAAACGTGTGCACGTGATGGAAAGAGTCTGAGAACTCGGGCTCGCTCGCCGGACTCATTTGTGTGCCATTTTGATTATATTAAAATTTCCGCTGTCCTGATGGTTTTGCATTTTGCAAAAACAACAGCCAGTAGAAACTAGTTTCTAAAAACACCATCACAGTGTTATTTTCTTCCCAGAATATGGTCATGGATGTGATGAAGCGTAACGGCACACAGGAGCAGTCCGAATGCTCTGTCTCTTAAAATGTGTTTGCTTCTTCTTTTACATCCATCTGATCTGTAACCCAGAGCCTTATACGTTATACGGACCAGTTCAGTGGTGCTCATCCAACAGCTATCACTGTGATGGTGGTGTACATGATGTGTGCGTTTGTTAATTACAGTGTTACAAGCCTTGGACGGAAAAATGTCCTAATTATCTCAAGCACACTTTGAAGACACAGATTTATGGCTTCTTAAACTAGGTGTGTCCTATTTAAAATTTTATTTGTTTGTTTGTTTGTTTGTTTGTTTCTGTATTCTGTATCCCTATTTTCTTTTTTATCTATCTCCATCTGTCTCATTCAATCCATCCATCGTATATAATAGAAAGTAAGAAAACCCAACAGCAACGTGCAGATGACACCAAGCCACGGCATGGCTTTAAAGGTAAAACTAAGAGCTTACGGCTTGCTCCGAGCAGAGCGCGCTGTAGAACTGAAGGTCACCTGAACAATAGATTCACTTCCTACATTTGAAAGGCAAAGTGGTGGCAAATTTTTTTTGTTTGTTTCCACCACACTGGAAATTTGGCTGGAGGTGTGTGAGACTTTGTCCAATGTGAGTCACCAGGTCTTTACAGGAAGCTGCACAGTGCAACTCAACTTACCGAGTTAAACTAACTTCTCTACACCTTCATGGATCTTCGTGACTAGTGCTGCATCAATTCTGACTGTAAAGCAGATTTTCAGCCTCTGGTTTTTAATCCGTAATCCCATTTTCCCAAAAATGCAGTTTAATTTAACTGACAAACGTACAAAGAGAAGAATTTTAATTTTGTTGTGAAAATAAACAAATTATAAGTTGAATTAGATTAAAAAAAAACAATCATGTTTAGCATCGTGTTGCATCACGTTTCCATTTAATTGTTCAGGAAACGAGGAGAGAAACTCGCAGCAATTAGTATTTTTCAGTTCAGAAACAGTTTCAAATGTTTTACAAGTTGAATTTTTGCCATATTTGCTCAGAACAAGACTTTCGTCTGTGTGCGATGCGCCATACATATTCAGCAGGAGACGGCACGTCTAGTCTGCAGTCATGTACACACACGTGTCGACAGAGCCATGCTGGAACTGCCTTGCTTAAAGAACTATGCATTTCCTAGAAAGAAAAAATGATGCCATTGTATCTCTCTCCCTAAAATCCCCATATACACCTCCAGCAGTCAGTGGTACCTTCACACAGATGCAAGACCCTGATGCGAACCACACCATGACAGATGTTTGGCTGTTACACCTTTCACTGATAACACTCTGGATGTTCGTACTGTTATTTGGCACAGAGACGTGGATTTGTCTCAAAAATCGAGGCTGCAGGCACTTATTTCCAGGGATTTCAGAACAGCGTAACAGATATTGCGTCATCGGGTAGGCGTGGCCTATTTGATCATCTAACCCTAACCGTAGTTTTTTGTTGTTTATTTGTTTTCTAAAATAAATCTACCCATATTACAGTTTTGTCCTCCGTAGTATGCTCTTTTTTTTTTTTTTTTTTTTTGAAAGAGAGAGTTTTTCCAAGACCTCGGAAAACCCGCCCACTTTACGTCATGGTAACGAAACCCCTGGAATTTAGTGAATGGCAAAATAAGGCTGGAATCATCTGACCACAGCACATATTTCCACCGTCTCTCAGCTGGTCTAAGAGGACTGTCCAGGTCTTTGAGATGAGATGTGTTGTGGTAGGAATAATAAAACAGGGTGTCTAGAACGCTGTGACTATCATGTCCCATTGTCACTCCTGTATTTGTGTAGTCCTCTCATGAGTTTTGTGTGGTCAGAAATATCCAAGTCCGTCGTCGGTCGTCTTAGCGAAAGTGTACAAAGAGCTCATGTCTGAGACTAGGATTGTGCAGGTAATGTGGAATATAGACCCAGTAAAAGATGTTAGCCGTCACGTGGGGGTTTACAGTATCAGGGCAGAAGCTAGAAAAAGTTTTCTTTGGCTTTGTGTATAACTTCAATATCTGCTTCAGGACCAAGTGCATCAGTATTCAGTACAGAAGCTTATGCATAAACCTTCACATTCTCTGAAGGGAATTAGGAGCTGGTAGTATTTCTGAATGACGCACTGCAGTCGGCCATGAGTCTTTACTACTTAACAAACGGTCTGTCGGTATTCTCATTGTCTTGATCTCTCCGCTTCATCCCATTGTCTCCGTCTCGTTTTTTTCCTCCTAGCCACTCTTTATATGCACAGCGTGCGTTCGTGATTATGGGGTGTTGTGCGTCGCGTTTCGTTTCTCTCGCCCTCCGCCGATCATCGTATTTCACAGCCGCGTTAAATCTCTGGAACCTTCTGAGGCAGCGTGTAATGAAATGGTGCAGGGAGGCTGAGCTCTGACTCCACTGTGGATAAACACTTCGATTAGGAGGATGAGACGAAAAGAGAAAGCGAGCATTCAGAAGAAGGCACAGTGACACAGCTGAATGCTACAGATAAATTCTATAATTAGTGAGAATTATTCACACCTTTCTTTAGACTGAAACTCAGTCAGGGAAATTTTCAGCTTGAAATATTATTCTAACACAATTGTTCTCTAGATCATGCAAAAGGGTTTGCGTTCCTACTGTATAATGAACTAGAATTCATTCATTAGAAAGTTATCGCAGTTAATAAGTTAAAATAATAAAAGCTTCTGGGTTCTTTGGTTTGCCTCCCGACAGCCTTAAGGGTTTTTACGTAGGACTATATAATTGGTTGGATTGGTTGGGACTGGGAAAGCTAAGAAACCTAAAAGGAATAAATCCAGCCCAATGGATTTGCATTGCACTCTTTATCATTACACCTTGTGCTGCACTTGTAGTGAAGTTTTAGTATTTAAAAGACTTTTTAACATCGCTTAGTGCTTAAGGCGTTGGACTGTTGATCAGAAGGTCGTGAGCTCGAATCCCAGGTCCCAGGTGTTACCATTTGTATTTTTTTGTTTTTTTTAGCACTTACTCCATCTTGACTTAGAGAGTGATGCAGCAGCACTTTAGTCCTTTAGTCTGTCCAGGTTTTTGAGATGTCCTCGTCTGTCCGCTGCCGTGCTCTGTCTCTGCCGTAAGTCACCACACAGGTCATATGACTAGCAGCACTGAGTTCTGGAAGTACGAGTCCAATGTTTGCTATTTCTGTGTTGGGGTTTTTCTTTAATATCACATTTGAACGTCAGTGGAAAAAGGGGGGAAGTGTGTGTGTGTGGGGGGGGGGGGGGCTTGGGGCTGGGGTGTTACCCTTCTATAACATTCTTTGTACATTCCATATATAAAAGTGGAGACATCCATTCAAATGTTGCTAGTTTTATTGTTATTTCTAGAAATGTGAATTGAAAAGGAGTTTATGGGCTTGTCAGTCATTTCTTCTGTAAACGTTTGTATGAAGGATTTTATGAATAATCTCCAGCCTGATAAATAAGTCCCATGTGGTTTCCTCTTATTGTAGTTTTTTCCTCCGTCCGTTTTTCTTTACTCTCTTATATCCTTTTAAGCGACTTGACCAGTGAGCGAACAGTCGGAATGTATTGTGTAGTATTTTCACACTCACATCAGCACGTGGGTGGATTACAGAGGTGCATGACACCCTGCCCAAACTTGTGGTTTTTCATTACTAACACTATCTCTAGAAGCGTAACACAACACCATTCACAGCATTCATCTGAAGAACCACACTGAGCTCAGGCTGCTTCCTTTAAAAATCCAGCAGTTCGGTTTGACCCCATAAACCACAGGTGCATAATGAACTAACCATAGTGTTGTGAGACTTCCCTCGCACGTAGCTTCGCTCTACAGTTAAACAGGTCTTACAAAGTGCCAATTCAACCTTGTACATACTTCCCCTATTAGAGCATATCCTCACAGCTACTTTTACCCTCCGCTAGTCAGTCGGGACGTAGCTGGCTTTTCGCAAACGGCAGCTTTTCCTGTTTCCTGTGCTGGGAGGCGTGCTGTATTTGTGGAGGTGTGAAATGAACAGGCTTTTATTGCGTCTCCCAGCACCTGAGTACACTGGCCACGGGTACCATGTGTTGATAGTAGCTCAGTAGGAAGTGGAAGCATAATGGCTGTAGGTGTGGACATCAGTCCTTCAGAGCAGCTGTATAAAATAATATATATATACTGTATAGGCAAACTTTGGCATTGATACAGAGATACTGCTACTGAACTTATACCGTGGCAGGAGAGAGCGGCATGATGCTCTGTTTAAATTAGTAATGTGTGCCCAAGAGTGATAAGTAATACACTGTTAAATAATAATACACAGCTTAGGATCATAAAGACCATGAATGAATTCATCATTTTAGGTTTTAATCTCTTAAAAAATAATAAAGAAAACTTTATTTTGTAAGATTAAAAGGAATCATTGAAGTTAAACTTTACATTATGTCGTTTAACTGAATCTCTATAACTATCGTGAATCCAAGTTAACCTTTAGATTATGTCATTAAAGTTGCATTTCATGTTGCGTCAGTAGCTTTGTGTCATATTATTGTTAAACTCTCTCTCTCTCTGTCTGTCTCTCTCTCTCTCTCTGTAAATATATAAATATCTATATCTTTGTGTATATATGTATATTTATATATATGTGTATATATTTATGTATATTTATGTATATATATATTATATATATATATATATGTAAATATATATGTAATTATATCTATATAATATATATATGTAAATATATGTAATTATATATATATATATATGTAAATATATGTAATTATATATATATATACTAATATATATATATATGTCAATATCTATGTAATTATATATATAATAATTATATCTATATGTAACTATATATGTAATTTAATATATATAAATATATCTAGTAATCTATATGTAAATAGATATCTGTAAATATCATATGTAATTATATATATATATATATATATATATATATATATCTATATGTAATTATCTAGATAACTATATTATATCTCTGTTAACTATATATTTAATTATCTATATATATAATATCTATAGATATCTGTCATTCTTATATATATGTAACTCTATATGTCATTATCTATATGATATATCTCTATATGTTGTAATTTTCTCTCTATGCTTATCTATATATCTATGTCATTCTCTCTCTCTACTCTCTCTCTCTCTCTCTGTCACTCTCTGTCATTCTCTCTCTCTCTCTACTCTCTCTCTATCACTCTCTCTGTCTCTTTCTGTCTCTCTCTGAATCTCTCTCTGTCTCTTTCTGTCTCTCTCTCTGTCACTCTCTCTGTCATTCTCTCACTCTCTCTACTCTCTCTCTCTCTGTCACTCTGTCTCTTTCTCTCTCTCTTTCTGTCTCTCTCTCTCTCTCTCTGTCTCTCTCTCTACTGTACTCTCTCTCTCTCTCTCTCTCTCTCCCTCTCCCTCTCCCTCTCTAGATATGAATGATTTAATATGCCATCAACATGCTTGATCTAGTGGCTTAGTTACATCTGCCCAAGTGTTTAATTTAATCCAGTCTAAGGGTTATTCACACTCCCCTTAATTAAAGGGCTTTGTTTGTATTGTCTGTGTCTAAGTTACTGCCAAGTTACAGATTTCTGGATATGTCTTATCAGACCTATCTGGGTTAAAACCCACACCCACACACACAAACACTCACACACAAACACTCACACACTCTCACTCTCCTCTTATGATTAGTAATATCATCATTCATTCATTCTTTTTATTTGCTGTACATTCAAATACATTGTATGCTTTTTTTTTAAATGGAAGGATGAATATGAACATTTCACATCCCTTTGTGAGAGCTTATCTGCAGTGCGATAAACCAAACAGATGACCTGCAGAATGAAGTCAGATCGTAATATGAGGTATGAGATAAAAATATGGATTGTGCTTTGTCTTTTTCTCAGGTGCTGGCACTGTTTGAGGATGGCGAGGAGTCCACTACAGCTTTTGTGGAGCCTGTAGTCATCCTGCTCATCCTGGTCGCCAATGCGGTCATTGGAGTTTGGCAGGTGTGTTTGTGTGTGTTTGTGTGTTTGAGAATGAAGAATTGTGTGTGTGTGTGTGTGTGTGTGTGTGTGTGTGTGTGTGTGTGTGTGTGTGTGTGTGTGTGTGTGTGTGTGTGTGTGTGTGTGTGTGTGTGTGTGTGTGTGTGTTTGTAACAAACTACAGCACAAAAGAAACTGACCTAATAAATAAGGTCTGCAAGTCGTCGTACAACGGAGACGCCGTCTGTTTCACAAAGCATAAAATCTGATCATGGAGATAGGATAAAAAATGAGGTCTTGCTAGTGCAACAGGCTGCAGGTCCACATCTGAGTCAAGCTTTACAGTCCATACCTAGAGAGACCGACTAGTTTGAAATGAACACAGTGTAGAATTTCAGTAGCGACAGAACCTTACAGGTCTGTCGTAAAATATAGGTGAATGAAAACCAAAGCTTTGTCGTACAGAATAGTTCTCCCATCACCAGCCAATCAGAAACATGCTCAGTCAAACGAATAATAATAAGAAGAGGAAGAAGAAGAAGACGAAGAAACTACAGTATATAATATTCATGAACAGTAATCTGTATTTGAATACACTAAATGGCGTCATATTACGTTAAGGCTTATCATAAAAAAAATCTTTTGTGCTGTACATCATATATATATAGTCACTCTGTTGTTGGAATTGGTGCAGTGTGTGGATAACATTCTAGATTATTCTATGTTCTCCTGTTGCCCGTGTATTTACAGTGCAGATGAGTAATGCTGTGAGAGGTGTTGAGTGAAATGTAAATGTTATGCCAGAACTGCAAGATGTGTTGATGGTGTAGCTCAGCATCCTGAGGCTGGGCCTAATGTGTGTGTGTGTGTGTGTGTGTGTGTGTGTGTGTGTGTGTGTGTGTGTGTGTGTGTGTGTGTGTGTGTGTGTGTGTGTGTGTGTGTGTGTGTGTGTGTGTGTGTGTGTGTGTGTGTGTGTGTGTGTGTGTGTGTGTGTGTGTGTGTGTGTGTGTCATTGCAGGAGCGTAATGCGGAGAGTGCCATTGAAGCTCTGAAAGAGTACGAGCCAGAGATGGGCAAAGTGTACCGCATGAACCGCAAGGCCGTGCAGAGAATCAAGGCTCGGGATATTGTGCCAGGAGACATTGTGGAGGTGGCAGGTAAGCATCGATTTACAGCAGAGGTTCTCCCATTTTTTTTACAGTCAAGAACGCCTTTAAGTTTAAAAGAAAACCAAAAAGTTGGATCCCCATCAGCATTTTAGTTTTATTTTACAAATAAGTCTGTTCCCACTTTTTTTGGCCAAAACCCATTTTCATTAGAATTGCCATTACATTTGAATTGATATTATTTATAGGCAAAAAAATTAAAAAAAATCTATAATGGGTTGTGCTTCCTGGAAAATGTCACAAAATTTGAACGTCATGAATATACAGTATGTGCCCTGGATGTACTTCACAGACCCCTGGGGTTCCCCGGATGCCCCCTTTGAGAACCATGGAAGCCTTTTTGGGATTCTGTAGGGTGTTTCTCCCTAAACAAACATTGATTAATGAAATGGTTAATATGGCATGGCTAGGAGATCCTCACAAGGATAGTAAGATTGTGTGTGTGTGGGGTGGGGGTGGGGGGCGTCCAGCCTGCACCCTACTGTTTTCCCATATGGTCACTTCCTAATAACTACCACAGTGGCACCACCTGGATGCCACAAGCTGTTTGCCACCCGGGCTCCAGAAAAAATACCCCCCCCCCTCTCCCTCTCTCCCCTCGTATAAAAATAGACCTGTTGTCATTTTTGTCACAGAACCATGTATGCAGACACAACACACACAAACTCTTGTACACAACTATTAGATCTTTATATTAGATCTTGTCATTTAAATAATTAGTGTATGTTCCTGTAATCCTGACTTGCTAATGATGTTCAGTTTGCGTGGGAGAGGAGAGGAGCGAGAAAACAGGGGAGACAGAATGAAACCAACCTCGGGAAGGGGGAAGAGGATGTGAGAGAGAGAGAGAGAGAGAGAGAGAGAGAGAGAGAGAGAGAGAGAGAGACTGACTGCAGGGTTTCTGGCTCTCATTCATAGCAACAACAGTCGCCTGCTGAATGGAGCTGGGGGAAAAAAAGCCAAGAGAAAATAGTGTGCTTTTGAGTGAATGGACACCATGAACATCCGGTTATATTACACAATGGGACGCTCGGGCGTCTCACCTAAAGGCATCAGTTAAGCAGGAAACGTTTTCATTCAGGTTTTGTAGAGGAGTTGCAGTAGGTTTCTGCTGTTACTCTGTTTCTCACCACTACCATGTTCGATAACTCATGGTGTACCACCACCTTCTCAGTTCGATAACTCATGGTGTGTGTGTGTTTAGACATATTATTAGAAGCAAACGCATAGCTCCTGACAACATGGTGTTAATGTCACTATTTCGTGGTGATGCAAACAATCTGTAATTTCATTAGCATTAAGAACAGCTTCTCACTCAGCCAATCATGTGGCAGCAGCAAAATGGATAAACGTCATACAGATAGAGAGCAAGTGCTTCAATGCACATTAAACACCAGAATGGGGGAAAATATGATACCTGTGACTGTAATCATGGCACAAGTGTTGGTGGCACACAGGCTGGTCTAAATAAAATTTAAAAAATGAATTCCATCTTCTTTGATTATCTATAACACTCTCTAATGTTTGGACTAATGGATGGTTGAATGCATTGTGCCGCTGCAACGTGATTGGCTGATTGGACAACTGTAACAATATACAGGTACAGGTGTTAAAGTACGAGGGATGGCTGGACGGATGGATGGATGGATGGATGGAAGATTATTGCATTCTATCATGTGAAAGCTACAGTTTTATTAAGTCCGATGCTTTTAAGTGTCCTCCAGGACTATAGTCGGGAATCTTTGATGTAGAGTATAAGTAGGGATGTTTTGTACAGTGCTCAACAGTTTTGTTTGTGTTTCTACCAACTGTTGATGATGATTATGATGATGATTATGATATTTACCTTTTAGTCAGTAAAAAGGGACCATTTCATGCATTTTCTAACTCACTGTGTGCCAGTGAAGCTGTAACTAATGCTTGCACTGACACAATATTTAGTGTTAATGCTTCTCTAAACTTTACCGCTCTTCCTGTGATTGAGAATCAGACATAAAACAAGAGCACCAAGGGTGAGGTGGGTGGGGTGAATGTGTGTGTAGGGGAAAATAAAAGGCGGGGAGAGGGTGAGTTAGGATACTAATGCGACATCCGATACAGACTGATGAAAGAGCGAGAGAGAGAGAGAGAGCGGGAAGGTTAGAGACACAAGAAACACAGCTAATGGCAGAGAACGAAGCAATGATGGGATAAGTGGTGAGGGAGAGAAAGTGAGAATGGATTATGTTACCTGTCCTGGTGGGGTGGAAACAAGCTGTTCTTTGTCCTCTGGTCCCTGCTGAGACTAGTCTACATTCCGTAGGCTGTACTCCCACACACACACACACACACACACACACACACACACACACACACACACACACACACACACACACACACACACACACACTCAGTACTGATGCCCCAAAGGCTTGTCACACCAACCTCAAGGGTTCTGCAACTTTTTCATCCCTTTTGACCCAGATGTTTGTAGGACAATTCCACATGCTTGCTTTGTTTCCAGTTTCGTTCTGCATCATATACCGCAGTCCGATGTTGGAATGTTCGAGCAAATGGACTTGCCATGTGTGTCTTCATCTTCAGTAATCCTGAAGATGTTCAAGCACAAGGGTTCAGTGAGCAGTGGGTTCCAGGAGTCTAGTGGGCAGTGAATGGTTAAGGCTCAAGTTGACCGAGACCCTTGATTAAGGCCCGTAACCTTCTCTACTCGGGTGAGGGTTTGTGATTAAACATACAAATACAGCAGCTGGATAAAGGACATGCCTTTCACATGTACCCTCAAACTGGGAGATTGCTGGTTTAAATCCTACTGATGCCAAAGACATACTTTATGTGCCTGGGAGCAAAACTGGCGGTGCTCTCAGGTTGGGACGGATTACATACTTGATGGTCAGATACACCGGCCAGTCGTGGGCACCTTTGAGCTCATGTATGAGGAAACCTTTTGTTTGAAAGAAATCTTGCTGTACACGTTCGCCTTAACTCTTCTTTGTTAGTATCTCTCTGGGTAAGGGGTGGGTGACACATCCGTGACATGCACACGTCACAACCAAGGAAATCATTCAGCTGTAATTCATTTGGCATTTAACTGGATATTAAGAACATTAGTTATCGGAATATGTTTTGACCTTTTGGGGACAAGCAAAGTAAAAAAAACACAATACAAAAGCATTTATTGCTTATTTATTAATGCAGTGGTCTGTAAAGCAGTGGAGTTTAAGGTTAGCCGTAGGTAGGTAGGTAGGTAAGGATATAGGTATTGCATAATATCTGCAATTAGCTACATTGATATCTGTCAATGGAAGGTTCTTAGAAGACTAAGAAAACGTGTGTGTGTGTGCGCGCTAGTGTTCGTGTGTGTGTGCGCGCTAGTGTTCGTGTGTGTGTGCGCGCTAGTGTTCGTGTGTGTGTTTGGGGATATTTCAGAGGGGAGCTGTATGGGAGCTAGCAGAGATGAAGGTGCTGTCAGCACTGTCTGCTTAAATGCCTCTGTCTCTTTATCAAATCCTGACATAATCTTGTTGCTAAGCACAGATAAAAAAACAACAACCAGTCACTAACCTAGCACAAAAGCAACTGTGAAGAATACCATATTTTGCGTCCCAGGGAGTACAAAAACAGAGAATTAGAATGAAAAATGGATGTGGAAAAGAAAGTTTGGGAGTTCCAAAAGGCGGCACATGCAAATCGGTTACTAAAACAAAAAAGGGGAATAGGATGGCAAAACAAATGGCAACCGGGTGGAAAAAATTAAGCCACACATGCACATGTAGGTTTGTCTGATTTGTCTGTTGCCCACCTCCCGCGTTCCTGTTCGGGATCATTTGCAGGCATTCGCAACTTTCAACGGAACCTCTGGCACCCGCTGGTCTCCGTCTAAGCAGGGGGTACTGGAAACCGCTATGGCTATTTTTGAAAAGTGCAAGTTAGAAAACATATAAATCAATTTGCACATTAATTTCCAGCCGGCCCTTGCTTTGGGGTAACGGTGGAAGTCCAGAGTGGAACTTTCCTCTGGCTCTTTCACACACGGAAAACTTGTCCATTACAGGCCCCAAGAAGCCGCTGGGAGATTTCTGTCAGTCCAGCAGACACGGAAAGCTGGGAGAAGTGTTATTTTATTTTATTTTATTTTTTTGCACTCTTTTTTTATTAGTGTTTCAGTGTTTCGGTTACTCTTCATCAGATTGAATGAAAGTGTGTGTGTGTGTGTGTGTGTGTGTGTGTGTGTGTGTGTGTGTGTGTGTGTGTGTGTGTGTGTGTGTGTGTGTGTGTGTAGATGAAAGTAGTTTAACAGGACAACAGCTGTCTAACTGACCACCAGGTCCTTATTGTCACCATGTGTGAGCAAGAACCGTTTACCTTCATACAGAGAGGCCATTTGACTGACACTACAGATACCCAGCCTCACATGATGGCAAATATGCCACTAAATGCTTCAAGTAAAACTCAGGAATTACTCAACAATAAGATCATGTTTTTTTGGTTATTTCACCAAACAAGCTCATAGACAGTCATGGTGTACACAGAGGGTCATATGATCCGATTGTAACCTGTATAATTGTTAATGTGTTCACCTGATCAGAGAGAGGGATGGATGGATGGATGGATGGATGGATGGTTTGATAGACATGTGTGTGTGTGTGTGTGTGTTTGTGTGTATGGACGGACGGCTAGATAGATGGATATATGGGAACCTGTACAGGTTTGAGCTGACATGAAGGCTACAGTGACTCAGATAACCACTGTTAAGGACTACGGTGAGCAGAAAAGCATCTTCTATCAGTCTGTCTGTCGGTTTGTCTGTATGTGTGTGTGTGTGTGTGTGTGTGTGTGTGTGTGTGTGTGTACTGTATGTGTGTGTGTGTGTATGCATGTACAGTATGCGTGTGTGTGTGTGTGTGTGTATGTATGTGTGTGTGTGTGTGTGTGTATGTATGTACTGTGTGTATGTACAGTATGTAAGTCTACACATTTCTCAGGCTCTGCCTTTGACGTCACATGTTTGCACTTTTAAATGTTTTGCCATAATGGCTGTGCTCACTCTCACTCTTTCACTCGCTATTGTTCTAACCTGAAGCAAACGTCGTCTATCCAGAGCTGGCCACATTAGCATTTAAATGGGATCGGAAGCCATTCGTGATGGCTGGCAGGCTGGTGGGAGGAAGGCATTTGAAAAAATGAAATTGTGGCCAGATAGAAAAACATGAGTTAAAGAAGACATTTACAGAGACTGGGAGGATGGACTATCCCTGAGTTGCCGGTCTACAATTCTGCTCACTACACCCACCCCCCAGACCAGCCTCCAAATGCATCCTGAACACGAGGATGGGTGATGGACGTATGTGGGTGAGGTATCATTCGAAGAGAAGGGGCGGTTTGTGTAACGGTGGCATTACACAAGACTTTGACATGGAGCATTATAAGTAGGAGTGAGATGTATCGAGTGGGAGAAGAGGTCGAGTCAGCCGTGTTGAGCTGTGTCTCGCCGAAGAGCTGGCATTCAAGTCAGTTCTTTTATCCAAATGTTTTCATTCTTTCTCTACTCTTGCTTCAGGAGCAATCGGGTCTTCCCATCCTCCTGAGCACATGGAACACCACGCCGTCTGGCTCAGATCCCGAGTTTCCCAGGAAACTTTCTCCTATGGATAGATGATGCATGAATCCTAAATTCATCACCCAGGTCTGCGCCATCGCGTAGCATATTTGGGCCCGACCCAGCGACAGCAAAAGATCTGAAAACTTAACGAGCATGCACTCAACATGCCTAGTCACAAGGCAACGCATCATTAATATGTTTCCAAATATATCAGAGAAAACGCTTTCAGCACGCTAACTGTCAGCGAAGGTTATCACAAGATTAACTTGCTGCTTACGGATTCTGCTCAGGGATTAAACATAGAAAACTTATTACCGGACGGGTGCTGAAGCAGGATGTGAGATAAGAGGCTTATCTTGACAGAATTCTGCAAAAAAAAGAGAACCTAGCCCTAGTCGATACTCATGCTAGGATACACTTTACAGACGTGGACCAGGGAGGTCGGAGTCAGTTTTCTGAAGCTTTTCGACTTTTTAATTCCATGTGTTAGTGAAGGTCTAGCTGGAAAAGATATCGACTGAGTTTGTTCCCAGACAGCACTGTTGATTATCTTTATCTCGTCTTTTCTCACTTGAAAATTGAAGCTGCTTTTTCCCCTCTAGATGTTGCACTCGATCTTTGTATCGATCCTGTAAAGCGTCTTGCGTGGGCCTCATTTTATATACACTACGAGTCATTGTAGCTGTACATCCAGGAGGACAGGAAATCCGGGCAAGACATGGGCGAGATTATTTTTAATTTAGCATTGTTGTGTGTTTTAATCTTTAGATATACCATTAAACAGCTCTGAATTCTTTTGTCTAAACCGGAAATCTCCCTTCTGATGAATGTACTGTATATATGTATATTATTTTTTTCCAGTTGGAGACCAGGTGCCTGCTGATATCCGTATCGTCTCTATAAAATCCACTACTCTCCGAGTGGACCAGTCCATCCTCACAGGTAGAGCACTAGAAAAAAGAATAACACCTCTTCTATATGACCCAGGATTGTAGTATTTGTCATTCGGTTATTTGTCAAACTCATATTCTCTGTGTGTGTGTGTGTGTGTGTGTGTGTGTGTGTGTGTGTGTGTGTGTGTGTGTGTGTGTTTAACAGGCGAGTCTGTATCTGTTATCAAACACACTGACCCAGTGCCTGATCCACGTGCGGTTAATCAAGACAAGAAGAACATGTTGTTTTCTGTAAGCACTTCCTTCCTGCTGCATGTGAATGTGTGCCTGTATGCAAAAAATAGATATTTCCTGGATTTTCTGATTTTTCCCATAGTTAGTCTATTTATATAGTTTTTGAAGTAATTAAAAAAAAAAAAGTCAGCACTTCTAAAAGTCAGTCTTTTTTTAAAGTAAGATCTAAGATACTGATTATTTATTTATTTTTTTCCGTAAACTTACAGTATGTCTTGTGGAATTCCCTCATGCATGTTTGAACTAAAAAAGATACTGTTTGAAATAAAAAAGAAAAAAGCATTAGGATGTAATATAAATACAAGACTTAAGTGTTCCTTCTTGCTCCCTGTACGCCGGTCCTGTCACAGGCTTTGACCCAGGACCACATTTTTCCATCCTCAGTTCACTCTCATTCTGTTTGGATTATTTATACTCGAGGGCACACCTTCGAAGCGCTTTAATCACTCGAAGCCACAGAATCACTTTGAGTTCGCCTCTGTTTAGTTTAGCAAATTGCACTTGTGGTATATGCTTTTTAGAGTAGGCTTTTATGCATTTTCCAACACATCATCCCTTTTAATAAATGTGGTCCACTGAGGAAAAAATGTCTAACGCCATTATGGCCAATGGAGTTTCCAAGCAGCATTAAGTGAAATGAGTGTACGAATCGTTTGAAACGGCTGCCATTTCCCTACCAACTTATAAAGGCGGCCAGGAGAGAGTGTCTGTGTGGAAAAAAAAAAAAAAAAGAACGGGCTCTGATACTGTTCATGCATCTGCGTATGTTTTTGTTTAGGGCACCAACATCGCTTCTGGCCGAGCCATTGGCGTCGTGGTCTGCACCGGCGTCGCCACAGAGATCGGCAAGATCCGTAACCAGATGGCGAGCACGGAGCAAGAGAGGACACCGCTGCAGCAGAAGCTGGACGAGTTCAGCCAGCAGCTCTCCAAAGTCATCTCGCTCATCTGCATCGCAGTTTGGCTCATCAACATCGGCCACTTCAGCGACCCCGTGCACGGCGGCTCCTGGTTCCGAGGCGCCATCTATTACTTCAAGATCGCTGTGGCCCTTGCCGTCGCCGCCATCCCCGAGGGTCTTCCCGCCGTCATCACCACCTGCCTGGCTCTGGGAACACGCCGCATGGCCAAGAAGAACGCCATCGTGCGCTCGCTGCCCTCTGTGGAGACTTTGGGCTGCACGTCAGTCATCTGCTCTGACAAGACAGGAACACTTACGACCAATCAGATGTCTGTGTGCAGGGTGAGTTAAGACTTCCTCATGAGGTTAACAGTAGGACAAACACTGTATGCTTTTCAGAAATAAACAGTGAAGGAAAGTGTTCAGCTCAGGAAACTAAGCTAAACCGCAAGAGAAATAACCGTTATAATGCCTGGTGTGAGCTTGTTTTCTTTTTTTTTTCTTTAAGCAGCTTCAGACTAACATTATTTTTCTGAAAATACAATACTACAGTTCCTGAAAGGCGAAAATGATTTTACTCTGTAGCTCTATTTTTATACCCGTCTCTTCCACACCGTCCTTCCCACTTTCACCTTCATACAGTCCATGCTGGCCAAGCTTTGTCTTAGTTTGACATTCCACCTCTAAGACCTCTCCTCCTGCTCTCAGTTGTGTTTCTATCAGCACTCTTGTTATTTTTGGAGCACTGACAGGTTGCTCTTACAGGCCTGGCAACACCCAACATGGCTTCATGGGCTTTGACTCATTGCCAGTGTCGGTGAGACGCTGTGTGTACACCTGGATGATGCAACACTCACAGTGTTCAGCGTCCACAATATCTGTGGTCCTGTGTTTGTAAAGAAAAAAAAACTTGTATCAAGAGATATAGAAAAGACAAAGAACAATCCTAACGGACAGGTCTAGGGATGCAACAAGTAATCCACAAACCTCTCTTATTGATCAGCTAGGTTACGAAGATGTTGCTTTTAATTAAAGGTGTGTCCCAAATCGGATATTACTCTGTTCTATGCGCAATTCTCATATTTGGATGACGCACATAAAAGAAATGTGGAATGTTGGCCACTTCATGCACTCGCTGTTAAAAGCTTTCCTTATTGGAAAAGGGGCGGGGCTTCCAGGTATACAGGAAATCTTACACATTTTAAATTGGTCCATTTATAGCATTTGGCACACACCTTTATCCAGAGCGACTTGCATTACTTTTTTAAGCAACTGAGCAATTAAAGATGCCTTAACCAATGAGCTATAACATTCCCCAAACAATGTGTCCTTCTGGTTGGTGTAAGTAAGTAAGTAAGTAAGTAAGTAAGTAAGTAAGTAAATAAATAAATAAATAAATAAAGGTTCCTTTTTAGAGGACCCTAAACTTCTTAAATTGATGGTAAAATACATAGTGCGTAGTACATCGTTCGGGATGTGACTTGTGTGTCCAGTCATCAAGGTTCCGCTTCACATCAAAGGTGCTGGGAGTCGATTCCCTAAGGGTCGATTCCCTAATGACTCTATTCCCTAATGAATCGATTCCCTAATAAGTCGATTCTCATATGATTCACAAATGAGTCGGTTCCCGAATGAGTCGATTCGCTAATGACCCCCAAAATGATTCACTTTGAACAAAAACACAAAGCAATTTAATGTTCTCTAGAAGTATTGAAATCCTTATTAAAATCCTGGAAAGAAATAATTACCGGTATTTATATTTGTAAATGAATCAATTGAATGAAGCCAAAAGTAATCATTAAGTCAAGTCAAGTCACTTTTATTGTCACATCACCACAGCTCATGTGCCTTGGTGAGTGAAATTCTTAGGAGCGAACTCCAGAAATTGCAGAACAGTTGTACAGATATACCAATAAATATATGACAAGTGAAAATGTGCAATTTGCTCATACATATAGTCAGTACAATATGTGTGTACAATATATACAATTAACAACATAATGAAATCAACAGGTGAAATGTGCAGTATGCTCATATATATAAGCCGGTACAATGTGTGTACAATACGTACAATTAACAACCAGATAATGGAATCAGCAAATGAACCTGTGCAATATGCTCATACGTGTCAGTACACACAGTGTACTATTGGGCCTCCTTTCAGTAGCACTACACATTATATTCAGTATGAATTTATATATGTATATGTGTAAATACATGTAAATATATTATATATAAAATACTATAAGGTGCAAAACAGATTGTACAGGTACAGAAGTGTGCATCGGATGGTATCTAGTGGTAGCAGATGGATTATGGCATTGAATGCAGTGTGTATGTATAGTCCAGTGTGTCTGGTGCAGTGTGAGTGTGCAGTATGTGGCATACCATATTGTAAAAGTATGCTGTAGGGTGTATTAGTTGTGATTGTTGGTTAGTCTGATAGCCTGAGGGGGAAAAAGCTATCCCTCAGTCGACTGGTGCGGGATCGGATGCTGCGGAGATGGAGCAGAGAGAGCAGTCTGTGGGACGGGTGGCTGGAGTCACTGATGATCCTCCGGGCCTTTCTTATAGACCGCCCGGTGTAGATGTCCTTTATAGAGGGAAGCTCACCTCCAACAACATGGCTGGCAGTTTGCACGACCCTTTTCAGAGCTTTACGGTTGATGTGCCTTCTTCAGTACTGCTTCAGTGTGTACTGTATGGCCCAGGTGAGATCCTCGCTGATGTTGACGCAGAGAAACTTAAAGCTGCTCACCCGTTCCACAGGTGTCTTGTTGATGGTGATGGGTTTGTATTCACTCCTCTGTCTCCTGAAATCCACCACCAGCTCCTTGGTCTTGTCAATGTTGAGTGAGAGGTGGTTCTCCTGACACCATGGAGTCAGGGTGCTCACCTCTTCTCTGTAGGCCATCTCATCGTTGTCAGCGATCAGGCCTATCACTGTTGTGTCATCAGCGAATTTGACGATGACGTCGGAGCTATGTGTGGCTGCACAGTCGTGTGTGTACAGGGAATACAGGAGTGGGCTGAGGACACAGCCCTGAGGAGCACCAGTGTTGAGGATCAGCGGGGATGAAGTATTGCTGCCCAATCTTACCACCTTACTCCTGCCTGTCAGGAAGTCCAGAATCCATCTGCACAGAGATCTGTTTAGTCCCAGAGTCTGGAGCTTCGCAACAAGTGTGGCAGGCACTATAGTGTTAAATGCTGAGCTGTAGTCAACAAACAGCATTCTCACATAGGTATTGTTATGGGTAGGGTGAAGGCGATAGCATCGTCTGTGGAACGGTTGCTACGATATGCATTAGGCACCTCACCTATCAATATACTTGTTAGATGCTTCCATAAAAGGAATTAAACACTACAAACGTTCCCAACATTAAACCCTTTATAAGGTTACACGAAGGTACACTAATGACAGCAGACTGGGATGTTTAAAAAGTGCTCTCTGTGTGTCTAATGTGAACACACCTGTGCCACAATGCGCTCATAACGTCAGATAATTGGCAAGTGTAAACAGCCCACTTTGAGCCATCTAATGATCAGGTGATTAAACAAGCACAAAGGATTACTTTTTCTTCTGCAACTGGCTAGAAGAGAAACTATCGGTGTTTGGATCGAAGCTCAAAGAAGCATCGCATTATATGCCTTTTGCAAACACAGAAACTCCCCATCGGACTCACAGCCAGTAACCTCAAATCAATAGCACTTCCAGTCAAGCAGGAACAATTACACAAAGTATAGCTTATGCATACGGAGGAAGTGGAAAGGAGGGTTTCTCAGTGTTACTCTGCACCTTGGTTAACGTGAACAGGTCAAGATTTATGGAGTTAAAGCTAAAGGAATTGTTTTTCTTTCTTTTATGTTTTTATTTTTATCTGAAAGGCTGAATAGTGAGAGCTCTGAGAATGAGGGCTTTGTCTTCTTTCCTTTGCCCCTCCTTTTTCCTCATTTATCAGGCCCACACACACACACACACACACACACAATAATGTCACTCCCAACTTATGTGACCTTTAGGATTTCAATCGGAAAACTGTGATTGAATTTTATTTATTTATTTATTTTCTGTCACGTTGTGCCGTGTCACAGTTTCCAGCTGCATGAATGCTCACTTCAGAGTAGCCTTTTCAGCTTGCTGCTTTTCTTTCTTTTCTGTTATGGAAAAAAGGTCTGTGTGTGTGTGTGTGTGTGTGTGTGTGTGTGTGTGTGTGTGTGAGAGAGAGAGAGAGAGAGAGAGAGAGAGAGAGAGGGAGAGAAAGAGAGATGCAGGTGTGTTCATGCATTGTGCTTATTCATGCATGAGGGAATGCCGTCTGCTTGCCGTAATGCCCTGAGGTGGGTGTGTGTGTGTGTGTGTGTGTGTGTGTGTGTGTGTGTGTGTGTGTACGGCTTTGCTGTCTGGTTATAAGCAGGGAGTTCCCAGTGTGATAAACTTGTTTAATCTCCTGCGTTCTTGAGATCCTTCTGTCAGGTGTCCAGCCTCGAAGCTGCAAATATTTACTCAACCTTGGGATTGCTGTGAAACGGGGACAACCTCTCTCTCAAACACTGACCTGCCTGGTGATCACATTTATTGCAGTACACACACACACACACACACACACACACACACACACACAGGTACACACACAAGTACACACAGACACACACAGGCACACACACAGACGCACAGGTACACGCATATACACACACAGGCACACACACACAGGCATACACAAACAGGCGCACACACACACAGGGCGTGCACACACAGACACACACACAGGCATACACAAACAGGCGCACACACACACAGGGCGTGCACAAACAGACACACAAACAGGCGCACACACACAGGGCGTGCACACACAGACACACACACAGGCATACACAAACAGGCGCACACACACACAGGGCGTGCACACACAGACACACAAACAGGCGCACACACACACAGGGCGTGCACACACAGACACACACACAGGCATACACAAACAGGCGCACACACACACAGGGCGTGCACACACAGACACACAAACAGGCGCACACACACATAGGGCGTGCACACACAGACACACACACAGGCATACACAAACAGGCGCACACACACACAGGGCGTGCACACACAGACACACACACAGGCATACACAAACAGGCGCACACACACACAGGGCGTGCACACACAGACACACACACATACATACACACAGGCACACACAAACAGGGTGCACACACACAGACACACACACACATACACACAGGCATGCATACACACACAGGCGCACACAAACAGGGCGCGCACACATACACACACAGCCGCACACACACAGGGTGCACACAGACACACACACACAGTCATTCAGCACATGTAGTACAAGCAGCAGTTCATGAGTTTGTCTGATTTTAAAGAAGGCAAATTTATTAGTATTGCATACAGTAATATGTAGTTTACCTATAATGTACTTTTACAGTTCAGTGCACTTTTCCATGCCCTTATTACAAAATTAAGATGACATTCACACTTGATACGTACTCAGTTTTTGTAAATAATTATCTAATGAGGGAATTAAAGCGGTGCTCTGTTCTTCTTTTTTTTTAGTCGTACGAGACGACTCCTCTGTGCAGTGTCGTAACCGCTGTATCATTTATAGCACCGTTGTGAAATCAGTCGCACTAATAGTTTCCAGGAAGCTGGGGTTAGTATTGCGGGTGATGATTGTACTTTGTTTATCTTCCCTCTTCTCATGTCCTGTTCCTCCGTCTCACTCGTCGTAGCATCGTACGCATGTGTGTTGTCATGCAAGCTAATTTTATAGAAAGTCCAGTAGACAGACATTTCTACCAAAGTGCCCTTTCTCCGGATTGGTTGGTAGAACAGCAGCTGTAACTGAAGTCACATTAAAGGTTATATTAATACGTCTAGTTCTAACACGTTGTCGTTCGTAGAGGTCGGCACGGACCGGTAGGGAGAACAATCAAAGACTGTTGATATTTAGGATGCTGTGTGTAAGTGAATGTTTATATATAACATTTATAGAAGGAGTCTCCACTGTCACCGCTTTGTAATAGTCAGAACAGCTTTGTTTATACTTGGCAAAGGCTTGTGTTTGCGAACACATCTGATGTCCAGCTGAAGGATTAAAAGCAATGTCCATTAGCTCTCGCGTCAAAGTTAAACATCTCTTTCCACCAGGGTTCCACATCAAGTCGGGAAACGTCAAGCGATTCGTGCACAGCAGTGTTTAAACACACGGACTAACCTCGTTTCTTTTTAAATCCTCATCTTTATCAAAGGCTGGGTTTCAGGTTTTTAAAAACTATTACCTTCTAGTCGAAGGTATGTGATAATTTAGCAGAAGTAGAAGACACAAAACTGACCTTTCTGCAGGTTTGAATGCTACAAGAGACTTTTCAAATTGACCTGAGCTTTAAAAATCCCACTGTAACCAGTCTCAACAATTCAGAATAACCGCAGACTTCCAGCCGGCCGAGGTTCGTGGTGTGACATCATCATGACACGCATTCAGTCAAAGTCCTTATTGAAATGTGCATCAGAAGCAGAAATCCTGCAGGGATGTCTTTGTTTAGTGAGAGTGATCACTGCCGGTACTCGTATATAAAGTTTGCAGTCACAAATTTGTTTTGCCATGATACTGTACTGTCCCCGTGTTTAACACCAGTATCGTGTGATGTGGATGTGTAGTGCTCATTTGTAATGATGTGCAAAAGTGACACTCCAAACACTCTCAGTCACAGGAAAGTGTGTGTGTGTGTGTGTGTGTGTGTGTGTTTGTTTGTGTGTGTGTGTGTGTGTGTGTGTTAGGGTGTTTGTTTGTTTGTTTGTGTGTTTGTTTGTGTGTGTGTTTGGGTATGTGTGTTTGTGTTGGTGTTTGTGTGGGTGTTAGGGTGTGTGTGTGTTTGGGTGTGTTATAATGATCTCTGTGACTAACTTTCTCTCTCTCCTTACAGATATTTCCTCTTTCCCCATTAACTTTCAGTATTATACCTCTACACACACCCAAACTACACACTCGGACACACACAGAGTTTCTATCAGTCAGCTAATCATTACATATCACCGCACGCCACCCAGCACACAGGCAGACGCCACCGCAACAAACCACAGATCACTACAGCACAAATAAGGCTGCGTATGATTTCTACAAACTGGAGAAATCGATACACAAACATCAGCATGATGAATACCAGCTCAGAGTAACTGTGTCGTTGCTCTGCTCACAGGCCCTTTGTGTTTACTGCTAACGTTTTCTAGGCTTGTGTATGCTTTTCGATTCGAGAGCACACTTTGCTCCTTCGTGTTCTTTCTCTCGCTGTGGAACTAATATTCGTTTAATTTAATGAGAGAGCGTGGCAAAAAAAATTCTATCACCACAGGCTTTTTAGTTGTTGTTGGGGTTTTTTTGTCAGCCAGTAGTTGGGTGCCTTGGAGCTATGATATTATTGATTCATGACTTCAAGACTTTTATATTATAATATTGAGAATATTTGCTCACGAAAATCTCAACTTTGAATAAACAGATTTATGAAATGCAGAGACAGTATTCACACATTACCATGAAGATACTAAGGTAACCTTCCGTGCATTTAATTTTTAAAGGCGTTGCCACAAATTAATATTTAGCAGTAATTGAGGGAAGGAGTGTTTATTGTGAACCACAAATTAAGTATAGGAACAAGACCAAGTATCGATCACAACAATGTAGTCAAACAGCCATGATAGGTTTTTAAATTAGGTGTGTGTGTGTGTGCATGTGTGTGTTTTCTATCTTGATAGAGATCAAATGTTGAGGAGTACATGACAGTTTTAAGGAGACATTTGGTTGGTCTCCACAAAGTAAACTGAAACTTTGTGCTTAACATGAATTAGAGGAATTAATCATTTTGTCAATGGAAGGTGCTTACACAAGGTGTGTGTGTGTGTGCGCGTGTGTGTGTTTGTGTGTGTGTGCGCGTGTGTGTGTCTGCGTGAGTAAGCAAGACACTTGGGCAATGAGGGGCAGAATATTTTACTGCCCGATAGCCTTCTTAAATGTTTCATTAGTGAATGTTAATTGAGCATGAAGTGAAGAGAAATTTTCTCTCTCTCTCTCTCTCTCTCTCTCTCTCTCTCTCTATATATATATATATATATATATATATATATATATATATATATATATATATATATATATATATATATATATAAACACTGTCACACAATTGAACACAACGTAACACAGAGAGCGAGAGAGAGATACAGATTATATATATATATATATATATATATATATATATATATATATATATATATATATATATATATATATATATATATATAATCTGTATCTCTCTCTCGCTCTCTGTGTTACGTTGTGTTCAATTGTGTGACAGTGTTTGTGTATGTCTTGAAGCCTTTACAATCACCCCGTCCTGCACTCCTCGTCTCAGCAATGCCAGAATGATTTTACAGGTTTCTTTAAAAAAGAAAAAAGAAAGAAAGAAACGTTGTTCTTTTCCCCCTATCTGGGTGACGAAGCATGAAAATTCAAGTCCTAGCAGCCGATGAGCTTCACTGAGTTCATTTCCTTTTTTTCTTCCATCTGGCTCAGTATCAGTGCCGCAGTCCATCACATAAGCTCTGTGTCCTCCTTGTGAGACGACGCTGACTTTTTCCTGTAATTTCCACAGCGCTTTTGCCATAATACCCCCTTCTTCTCCCTCTTCCCCCACACAACAAACAGAAAATGCTGAGTCAGCGTGTAACCATACGCTAGCCGAATTGTCGCTGGTGATCCTGACAGTCAGGAGGCTAGCGGTAATATTTGAGTCCAGTTTAGTTTTAAACAAAACGATCAACCTCTGTGCTTAAAACTGAAGTCCTGTGTTATATTATTCTCTCTCTGTATGCCAATTCACTCAGAATTTTTTACTTTGGATCATTTTATACCACAGTTCAGTTGTGCCAGAAATTCATAATAATCTCATTTTGAAAGTCTTAATTACCATCATTACATTTTAGACAAAACATGTCAAATTTCTACAGTAGTATGTCGTAGCAATGAGCCCATTCATTCAGTAGAAATAGTTTAGTTGCTGCATAATGTAAATGTGTGTGTGTGTGTGTGTGTGTGTGTGTGTGTGTGTGTGTGTGTGTGTGTGTGTGTGTGTGTGTGTGTGTGTGTGTGTGTGTGTGTGTGTGTGTGTGTGAGAGCAGGTTTCAGGTTACAGGCTGTTTAGTTTACTGAAAGATCACATGGCCGTTTTCTTTTTTCTTTCCTGCAGTTGCTCATGTATGTGCACTGAAGTGACCGAAGATTACAGCTTGTTGGGATCAGTGATTGGTTGTTGGGATCAATATTGATCAGTTATTGGTTGTTGGAATCAGTGATTGGTTGTTGGAATCAATGGGGATCAGTGATTGGTTGTAAAATGTCACCAAATTAATGCCACAAAACAAAAATAGACCTTCACCTGTATTATAACACCCAATCTGCCTGTGTGTGTGTGTGTGTGTGTGTGTGTGTGTGTGTGTGTGTGTGTGTGTGTGTGTGTGTGTGTGTGTGTGTGTGTGTTTTTGTGTGTGTTTGTGTGTGTGTGTGTGTGTGTGTGTGTGTGTGTGGACTGGGGCTTATGCCAGGACATGAACTCAGGAACTCTTAGTTCCTGGAAAAGTATGACATCATTCTGAAGCTGCTGATTGGCTGCTGCTGGAGGGAAATCCCTGCTCTCATTGGGTGGAGCCTGATTGTAGAGACTTGTTGTTTTTTTTATCAATGTTTTCCACTTCCTTGTCCCTTGTCAAAGGATTGAAAGAGGGAATTGTTTTTGCAGTATAATTTGTTATAATGGATCATAGCCGGGGATTTCTTTTAATCTTTTTTTTTTTTTTTAATATAATTGCTTTTTTATTTTTTATAAAGTTGATGGGTGATGCAACGTTCTTCAAATTTACATGTAGTTATCGGACAATTTTTTTTAGATCTCTATTATAAACACGAGGTACCTTCTTCTGTGGATGGAAAGTTGTGATAAATACAAGTGAATAAGCTTTAAATTAGATATGTTAGATAAATGATAGGGGGAGTGTTAATGTTAATCATTTTAAGAACAATTCAGAATAGATACCGACTCATTAAGAACGGATCATTATTAACACCTTTGAAAAGCTCATTAGCTTGGTATTGATCACAATTAGGTATAAATGCATTGTGACTGAAGAACCTTTCTCTCTCTCTCTCTCTCTCTCTCTCTCTCTCTCTCTCTCTCTCTCTCTCTCTCTCTCTCTCTCTCTCCCCCCCCCAGATGTTTGTGGTAGACAAAGCAGATGACTCCCACTGTTCTCTCCATGAGTTCACCATCACAGGCTCAACCTATGCTCCAGAAGGACAAGTGTATGTACACACACACACACACACACACACACACACACACACACACACACACACACACACACACACACACACAATATTATAAGCTGCACAACCAGGAAATTCTTGCTGGCAGCGGCTATTGGCATTTAAGGTGATTCTGCTGGATGGATAGATAGATAGATAGATAGATAGATAGATAGATAGATAGATAGATAGATAGATAGATAGATAGACAGACAGACAGATAGATAGATAGATAGATAGATAGATATTCTTTCTTTCTATCTATCTACTTATCATCCCTAGTCAAATTTGTTGCCTAATGTCCAAACGGCCAGCATTTTCTCTGTTATTGTGCTGCTGCTCGGAGAGTTTAAAGCCATTGTCCATGACAGGCACTCATGCCCACTCCTGTACATGTGAGCTCATGGATGCTCCTGATTGGCTAATATCACTGTTACCGACGGTGAGACGATACAACCGAATATCGATCGAATATTTTTCTAGACAATTATTTAAGTCCGAACATTTTTCTGTTGCTTCTAAGCAGCGTCAGTGATTATGGAAGAGTTTAGTGTCTTGTACCTTCAGAAAAGCTTTTATTACAGATTCATTTTATTAACAGTTCAAATGTTACTCCTATTCACTGATCTGTTTTTTGTTGAGTCTTTAACACTGTATTTCTGTCTCTGTGCCTCACAGGCTGAAAGCTGATAAACCTGTGAGGTGTGCCGAGTATGACGGCCTCGTCGAACTGGCCACGATCTGCTCCATGTGTAATGATTCTTCTCTGGACTTCAATGAGGTGTGTGTGTGTGTAAGAGAGAGAGATGAAGACGTATCTGTCCTTTTTATCATCAGTCTTGAGCAAAATAAAAAAAAAACCTGTTACTTGTGATGAATAAATCTGTGAGCTACTGCACCGTGCATTACAAAGCAAACCGACTCCATCCCACATAACGAAGGTGCTAATATCCATGAACTTCACCCACTCAGAAACACCCACTCGCTGCATCCGCTGGCCCCAGAGCTTGTTTTTGCCCGTTTGGCTTCTCACCTCCTTGTTGTCACCATGGCATCAACGTGACCATGTTACGTAACAGTGTGTCTGTTCTGTGTTGGAGCTCTTTGGGCAGTGCAGTTATGGAGAGACCTTATAGACCGTTAACAGCATGTAGTCAGCGCTTTACACTCTCACACCATCACCTCAACTGGGACGCCATCTCCAGAAAGAAGTCCAGTTCTTCTCGTTACTAATTTGTACACCACAAATGCCCGTCCAAATACACGTCAAGCTATTAAAGACAAACCAGTTGAGCCTGTCTGATGCAAACATGGAAGTTGTAGTAAGATGGTTTTATCTGCATTGCACCATTCGGATATTTATTATATGCCCCAAGTGCTCTGAGCCACATGCCCCTACAACTCAGTGGAACATATTGTCCTTGATCTGAAGGCTGTTTGAGCTAATCGTCACTGTGCCGGCAGCCGTAATGCACCCTGCTCCCATTTCCTCGAACCCTTTCAGCATTAGAGAGCGACTTCATGACAAAATCGTCCTAAATCCTCAGTCACGGAGAACCTTCAAAAGATTTCATGATCTCCAGTTCTCTCCTCTTGATCTTCCCATTCTCCAGTTTTGTTTCCATTCAGGTTGTCTGAGAACATCTGCTTTCTCCTCTAGAGGATGAGATGAGTTTCTTCTCTCCTTTGGCTTTTTGTGGAAACCTGGCTCGGCTTTCTCGGCTGGCATCCCTTTGGGCTGGTGTGTGCATGTCAAGGCATGTACATCTGTGCATACACACATAACCGTGTCCGTTCATTCTGTCTCCTGCAGGCAAAAGGAGTCTACGAGAAGGTGGGTGAAGCCACAGAGACGGCGCTCACCACCTTGGTGGAGAAGATGAACGTCTTCAGTACCGACTTGACCTCCATCAGCAAAGTGGAGAGGGCAGGAGTTTGTAACGGGGTAAGAGCAAAGACAGTTTAACTGTAGATAGGATAATTCCTTTAATGAAGCTAGAATTCATTATATATCATTACTGTAGGGGGTGATGGGATGTGATGTGAAACTAAAGAGAACTGTGGGTGGTTTGGCAAAATGTAGTTCTTTTTTGTTTCTTCATGATTATTCCATATCTCAACATTATTATGATAAGAAATGAGTCAATTTTTCTGTCTATCTATCTTTAACACACTGTATTTCTGCAGCTCTACAGCACCATCCTATGGCTCAGTTAGTGACTCGTGGGCAGTTTGGCAGCTCAAATCTACAGAAAAATGCTGTTTTGTTTTGTTTTTCATTTGTAATTGAGTTGATTCAGAGATGTTCAGAGGAGGTAGAGTGAGTATATTGGTAGGAGAATGTTGGACATGGAGCTGCCAGGCAGGAGGCAAAGAGGAAGGCCAAAAGAGGAGGTATATGGATGTAATTAATGAGGATTTGAAGCTAGTGGGTGCAAGTGTTGGGATGCAGAACATGGGGATAGGTGGAGAGAGATGATTCGCTGTGGCGACCCCTGAAGGGAAAAGCCGAAAGAAGAAGAAGAATTGAGTTGATTCAGAGTTGAATCACTTTGACACTGCAATCCAGCTGTGATTCACTTCGAGTTGAGTCGATTCAGAGTTGAATCATTTTCACACTGCAATCCAACTGTGATTCACCTCGAGATGAGTCGATTCAGAGTCTAATCACTTTCAAACTTCAATCCACTATGATTCACTTCAAGTTGAGTCGATTCAGAGTTGAATCACTTTCATACTGCAATCCAACTGTGAATTGATTTAACTCAAAGTGAATCAAAGTTCGATCTCTTTCTCACTGCGATCCAGCAGCAGGTAATTTCCAATCGGGTTTGATTCATCGTCCCACTGAAAGACAGTTAAACCATGTAGGAGTTTGACTGGAGCTCAGTTTTTGTCTATACCCAAGTGTTCTTACCTGCACAATTGAACAGCACCAAGAAGAAATCGCACAAGGGTTAGATTCAAACAGAGTAAACACCCTATTCGCACCTTTTAGTCTGTCCAATCAAGGCGATAATTGATTCCGAATGCATTTGCGTTTGATTCAGTCTAAATAAACCCTGCGTATGTGAAAGCGCCCGCAGACAGCTTGTTAGGTCCTTATCAGCCTCCAATCCATCCCTCTTATGTAAGACTCTTTTCTCTCTTGGGGAAACCAGGGAGCACATTCCTGCGAAGGAGCGACTGACCATTAAAGCTGTTGTTTTTTCCACTGTTCCATCCAAACGAAGGCCAAGTAAATCCCCTGTCCTAAAAAAGAAACAAGAAATGACAAGAAAAAAGCCTGCAGTGTCACAAGCTCCTTGAGTAAAAGCATAATATTTTGACAAGTCGGCTAGTTTATGAAGAGGTTAGCTAAACTCTAAACTCAGCCTGCCGGCTCGGAGACACACTCAGCCGGGAGAGACTGGATTCCCCTTCATCCTGTGTTGTTCTTATAAAGTGCTCTCTTACTGCACTGAGAGCATGAGATGGATGAACACGTTTTAAAAGCCTACGTACACCATTGTGACGTCAAAGGCGGGATTATGTATGAAAAAATGTGAGGGTCCAGCAGCTTTACTGGCCTGTTGGGTCGAGGTCTCATCTGGTCTCATCATGTCAACATGCTAGGTGTGTTTGCCCCCTAGTGGAGAGTAATAATATAAGGAAAAGCACATATGTGAGATTATTACATGTAACATGATCTCAAAATATATCTGTACTGTGTAGAGCAAAGTAAAGTGCTTTTTTCTAAAAAGATAAAGAGTTAATGTTATAATTAAACCACATGCCAGGGCATCAGTTATAAAGTGTGTGTGTGTGTGTGTGTGTGTGTGTGTGTGTGTTTTCTGCTGCTTGTCTGTAAGTTGAGGTTTATATTCATTTTCCATTTAAATTCCTCCTCTGTATCTATTTTGAAGTGCAAATGCAGTAACAATTTTCTGGCTATTTTTAACATACTTTTTTGAACTGGAGCATTTGTGAGAGTGCACATGCATGTCCGAGAGAGTGCATGTCCGTGAGAGTGCACATGCATGTCCGAGAGAGTGCATGTCCGTGAGAGTGCACATGCATGTCCGTGAGAGTGCATGTCCGTGAGAGTGCACATGCATGTCCGTGAGAGTGCACATGCATGTTCGTGAGAGTGCACATGCATGTCCGTGAGAGTGCATGTCCGTGAGAGTGCACATGCATGTCCGAGAGAGTGCATGTCCGTGAGAGTGCACATGCATGTCCGTGAGAGTGCACATGCATGTCCGAGAGAGTGCACATGCATGTCCGAGAGAGTGCACATGCATGTCCGACAGAGTGCACATGCATGTCCGAGAGAGTGCACGTGCATGTCCGACAGAGTGCACGTGCATGTCCGTGAGAGTGCATGTCCGTGAGAGTACACGTGCATGTCCGTGAGAGTGCATGTCTTGAGAGTGCACACGTATGTCCGTGAGAGTGCATGTGCATGTCCGTCAGAGTACACGTGCGTGAAAGCACCTGCATGAGTGCATATATGTGTGTCTATACATTTTTTATGGCTGTACAATAATCATCTATTAGGAATAGTTCCTCATTTTGATAGTTATTTTAAAACATACCATCGCTGCATTTGTTCATTTTAATTTTATCTGAAAGATAATAAAGTTTCTAATAACTTTTAAAGTTAGTATTCTATTTAACTTAATAATAGCTGCAAATCCTCCTTAGCAAATTAGTGCTAACATTCAGGATAGAATATTTTGCATGTGTTGGTACGAGCAAAGTACTACATCTAGTTAAAGCCAAGTAGGATTAGTTAGACACTGTAGCATGATAGCAAGCCTGCCAGTGGCAGCTCTTTTCATCTGTGTGTGTGTGTGTGTGTGTGTGTGTGTGTGTGTGTGTGTGTGTGTGTGTGTGTGTGTGTGTGTGTGTGTGTGTGTGTGTGCGCGTGTGTGTGCGTGCGTGCGTGCTCCAAAACCTCAGCACCTGGGCATGACAGGTGGCCATAAACAAGCTAGACTTCACAACACCTCGGAGAACATCTGAGAATGACGGCAGACTCACACACACACACGCACGCACGCACACACAGACTCACACAGACACACACAGACACACACACAGATGCAGGCACACACACAGACACACACTCACAGCTGACTGTGCTTTTACCTTTCATCTCCTTTGACTTCCTGACAGGTAATCAGGAACCTGATGAAGAAGGAGTTCACCCTGGAGTTTTCTCGGGACAGGAAGTCCATGTCTGTGTACTGCACACCAACTAAAGGCCCCCAGAGCAAGATGTTTGTTAAGGTATCAAACCCTTCCAATTCCAAAACCGGCTGGCACGGACGGTTAATAAACATATATGCATGCCTATTGTGGTTGTTTACTGCATTCAACATCTCCAGATAATACAGATAAGAGTAAGTCATGGAGGTACAGATTGGTGCAGTATCCAAGGTTGTGCAACAGTTCAAGAAACAAGGGGGTGATAATTGGGGAGTCCATGAGGGACAGTGTAGAGAAATAAACATAATAGAAAGAAAGGAAACGACTTTTACGTTATTTTCAGAAGTGTAATGTGTCGGTCAGCTCATCCTTTAGTATGTCCTTGAGCATGATGCATGTTACGGTTTTGTCTAATAATCCCATTTATTCGTTTATTTATGG